>NW_007734253.1:21206-22458 GCF_000696425.1 Galeopterus variegatus | reverse complement strand
GTGTGTGTGTGTGTGTGTGTGTGTGTGTGTATAGCATCATCAGTTTATATGTATATATACATATATAAACCAAATTATGGGTAGGCTTTTATCCCATTTCTTCTATTACCCAGCAAGGAATACTGAAAAATGTAACATTTCCTCTAGAACATCGTGTGCCCGGTTTAAATCTGGTGGTTGTATTACCAAGAAGGTGTCAGCAGTGGCAAGTGGCAGTTAATTTTGCCTATCTTTAGTTTGTATGTAATAATGATATCCTGCATTGAGTAGATTTTCAGTACATTCCCATTACAATTATTGTATTCCTCTCTGTATATTAGTTACACTTTTCTTATGCGTGTAATGTGGTAGTTTGTATTATTTTCTGTGCTTAAGCAAAGAGAGGTTACCAAGTAAAACTATTTTCATACACATACATGCACACTTAACAGTATTCAAAATATCTTTTGAGATAAAACTAGACAAGAACAGGCCAGAGTGCTTCACATCTTGAGACAAAGAGTCCCATTTAGAGAGGATGAGATGACTCTAGGAATCACCACACCAACTCCTTGCTTGAAGAAACAACAACATATCTTTCCAAATTTTATAAATAAATGCAAATTTAATGAATGTTTGTATTATAAATATAGTTACATAGGTGTGCTGTATGTGCTAGTTTTAAGGATATTCTTAATCTATTATTATTTGTGAAGTCTTAGAACTGAGTCGTTGCCATTGAATTTAAATATTCATCTTCAGCTACCCTTTCTGTCATCTGAATATCTTCTTTATGCAGTAGGAGCTGAGGAAGTGAAATTTTTAAATAACTTATTTCACTGATTCCAAGTGCACTATTTATTTATTTATTTTTTTGACTGGTAAGGGGATCGCAACCCTCGGCATGGTGCGGTCTGCACCACACTCAGCCAGTGAGCGCACTGGCCATCTCTATATAGGATCCAAACCTGCGGCCTCGGCACTACCAGCACCGCACTCTCCCAAATGAACCTCGGGGCCGGCCCGTAAGTGCACTTTTTAAAGACTTTGGCATTTCTTAGACCAGGTTGTATCCTAAAAGCAATAGCATATAATTATTTAATTTTTAATGTTTTTTTTTTTCTTTCTCACTGATACATAAAGAGGTGTGGTAATATTAGATATATACTGGAGATAATGCTATTCTTGGACAATCATCAACAGTCCAACACTATGAATTTTTTTTTTTTTTTGTCTTTTTTCGTGTCCGGCAACGGATCGCAACCCTCAGTGT
>NW_007734253.1:17912-21080 GCF_000696425.1 Galeopterus variegatus | reverse complement strand
GGAAGCTCTACATATGAGTATATAAACACACTGCTTAAATAATAGATAGGCTTTTATTTACGTTTGTTTTTGTTTTTGAGCTACATCAAATAGTAAACCCATCTCTAATGGGTTAAAATAATAGGGGGTTATTTTTCCCACATAACAATAAGTCCTGATGTAGGAAATCTAGGTCTCATTGAGTGGTTCTACCAAGTCCTCAGTTCTCACATTCCGTATTCTGTCTGCTCCACTATACCTACGTATAGTTCTACTGCTGTCTTCAGACTTATTTCATGGTTGCATGATGATGCGTGATTGATTGCATTAGACCCTGTTCCCGGCCATCTTACCATAGTATCTAAATAGTGTAATAATTTTAAAAAATAAGAAATAATAAGAAAAAATCTTATAGTTATTAATTTGATGCTGATAGTGATGACTTGTATGGAAATTGTGGAATATGCAGGTGAGCTGGTCTGACCTCAAAAGAATGAAATTTTAAAAAGTATACAATCGCATGCTTCTATGATTGCTGGAATTTAAGTGTGAGGTAATAGCACACTACATATTTGAAAAATGTGTAAGGTACTTGGGAGACTTACAGTATTTGGACAAATATTACATAAAGTCGGGCTTATAATTCAGTTTACAAAAATAGACTTTTACCAAACAGAAGGAAAGAAAGAAAACTAGGGGGGAAAACGAGCCACAGAGGGGAAAATAAAAGAAGGAGGGAGAAAAGAAAAATAGGTAGAGAGGGAGGGAGAGAAAGAGGTAAACCCGAATAGGACAACAACGGCAAGGGTTACCCCAAACTGGTTAGAATTAGCAATCATGATGAGGTTAACGTCTAAGAAATGCATCCTATGCAAACAAGTAGTTTTCAAGTGCTTTTGATCAAAATCTAAGAAATGCAAATGAGATGAACTATGGCTAGAATCAAAATGTTTTTTAAAAGACTGTGTTCCTATAAATGTACTGATTCTGTCTGAGTAAACTCCATGTTAAAGGAAAAGAGATCATCTACACAGAGCTAGAAAAAAGGACAACCTATAGAACAAATAGTCAGCTACCTGTCTCCAGCCTTCTTCTTGATCGAGAATGTTCTGAGAAGCTAAATAAAGTATTCCATTGAGCTTGAAAGTTCCATCTCTGCTTGAAAATTAATAAATTGGAATTATGATGCCTATCTGACATACACAAAATTGTATATTCTAAATTCATGTATTAGTCAAATTAAAGTATCTCACTTGGATGATTATTTGTTAGCTAAAAAACATTTTTTTAAAGTTAGATGTCATAAAACATTACAGCCATTGTTGTAAAATCATATTTGCAGTTCTTTGAAATAAGCATTATTTTATATCTTTTGAACTCTAAGGAGTGAATATGGATTCTTGCTTTCTTCCAGTCCTGAGAGCTTCTGAGTACACTTAAAATGGAATCATGTTTTTATTTCAGAAGAATTATTTGAGAGAAAATGTTATTGAAAGATTAAAATCTTGCTTTCTTCCAGTCCTGAGAGCTTCTGAGTACACTTAAAATGGAATCATGTTTTTATTACAGAAGAATTATTTGAGAGAAAATGTTATTGAAAGATTAAAACAATACTATACAAGCCAGAATTTAGAAATGCTATTTTAAAAATCAGCTGGCATTACAATATAATGTAGACATATGGGTAAGATAATATCTTGGGATATCAAGATGCAGTTGTGAAATAATATAAAGAAATATCAATATGCCATAAACTGCCCTTGTTGACATATTTATAGTGGCAGAAAAATAACAATTATCTAACAGATTGGTTTATAATGTCAATACTATATTGAAAGTGAACTTTACAGTGAGATATTTAAAGACATCATTGAAGATTCTACAATTAGTGGAGAGTGCTCTCCAATCATTTTTTTCTTAAGTGGAAAATATCTACCAAAAAAATCGATGTATTTTTTCTTTCATTCTACAATAGTACATTTTCAAAAAGCTTATTTCTTCCTTACTCGCCAAACCCTACACCTGATGATGGACGTGCAGCTTCAGTATTTGAAAATTATTTTATTGACTAGCTTAATTCCCTCTATGGACTTCATTTTCTCATGTACGTACAGTGGATATTAATATGTAACTCATAGGGATGTGTGAGAATTAAATTAATTGTGTTAACGTAATTTAAAAGATTAGCAGAGTGCCTGAGACATAAAAATGTACTTGATAAATGATGGCTATTACTACACTTATTTATGGTTATTTCTATTTTGTTATCCAAGTGAAAAACCTCTTCCTAAGCCCATAAACCTCCACCTGAAAAATGATTCTTTTATCAGCCAGCATTTTAATTTCTCAAATATTCACTAATATTAGGAAAAAAATGATTTTATTAAGGTTGAAATATCAGTATCAATTTTAGTTTTCTATTTTCACTGCAACAAATTTCCACAAGCTTAGTGATTTAAAACAGGACAGATTTGTTCTCTTACATGTCTGGAGGTCATTATCTAAAATCTAGGTGTCGCCCGGCCGAGTTGTCTTTCTCTGGAGGCTCTGAGGGGAGAATCACTTTCCTTGCTTTTTCAGCTTCTAAAGACCACCTGCTTTCCTTGGCTTATGGCCCCTTCCTGCATCACTCTACCCTCTTGCTTTCGTCATCCCATCTCCTACTGCTGAAATTGATCTGATTGCTTTCCTCTATAAAGACCCTGATGACTGGATTAGTCCTACCCAGAAAACCCAGGATAAATCTCCTTCTCTCAATATCCTTAAATTAATCACACCTGTGAAGTTTCTTGTCGTGTAAAGTAGCATGGTCACAGATTCTGGAGATTAGGATGTGGACATCTTTAGGAGGGTATTATTCAACCTAATGTAGTTAATGTTGCTTGCAGTCTAACTTTACAGGAGTTCTGCAGTGGTTCTTGTAGAACTAAATTGCTATCTTTTCTATTGCATGTTGCTGCTTGTCACAGGCTGACCAAGGCAATCCTTATCCCCCATATTTCTAACTTGTTTTGATTTTAATAACAACTGGGATTATTTAGTTTAAATATCACTAAATATACTCCGTTTTTGAAGTTAACTCTCCCTGACAGTTTGTTCCCAAGATAAATAATGGACCCTAAAAAGCTGGGGGTTTTGGTTGTTGTTTGTTTGTTGTTGTTGTTCTTTTAGTTAAAAAAAGGAAAAAAA
>NW_007734253.1:14657-17496 GCF_000696425.1 Galeopterus variegatus | reverse complement strand
GGGGGTTTTGGTTGTTGTTTGTTTGTTGTTGTTGTTCTTTTAGTTAAAAAAAGGAAAAAAAAAATTGTCTTTTTTATAGATAATATAAATATATTTTATAATTAATCTCTCCATTGGACATGTCAACTGTTATTTGTTTTTTTTCATTCTGCATGTTGAATAGATTCACCACCTGTCCCTTATTCCCACCTAGAGCCTGGTGTTATACAGTAAGGAAAGAATTTAGGGGATTATAAAGGGAAACGTGCTCACCAGCCAACATAAGTGTTTTTAATATTTATATAGCTTTTATAAAGTCAAACAGANGTGCTCACCAGCCAACATAAGTGTTTTTAATATTTATATAGCTTTTATAAAGTCAAACAGAAGTATATCATTAAGGTTGTAATTACCTCTCACCTCTGGGTTCTTTTTGTAATTTGGGTTCGATTTTTTTAATAGACACTTTCTTATCTGATTTTTTATTTCATGTTTCAGTTTTAATATTTTTTTAACCAGAAAGATAAGGTAAAAAGATGAACTAGTGGAAGAGAGAGGTGAAACTTTATAAAGTGAATGAATCCCAAAACACTTGAAGATTTACAGAATGTATTTTACTATCGGACATACTGTATTATTAGTTCATTAAATATCATTTAATTCATTAGCTTCATTAAATTTCATCCAAAGATTGTCAAGAAGAGAGGGTTTGTGCACCANAATTCATTAGCTTCATTAAATTTCATCCAAAGATTGTCAAGAAGAGAGGGTTTGTGCACCATGGCCAGTCTGTCTCTAAGGCAGACTTCCTTTGTGTGCTTTTCAGAAACTTCTTTCTATTTAGACTTCCCAGATGTCTCCACATTTGACATAAGCACATAGTTTTCCACCCACACACCAGAGGTTCTGCACGTTGGAAACTTAAAGAAGCAAAAGTTTAGGACCATGAGAGAAAATCAGGACAAAAACAGATATTTTTTTTAATGTCAAAGTTTTTTAAAAAGCTTCTCTTTGACTACTCAGAGGCTTTCCACTTCCTCAGAGACATATGTTGGCAGAACAACGTCTAGAGAAAAGGAGGATTGGGGGAAACAAAGAATAGCAACACATTGGGCCAAGAAAATAGTTGCTAATAGTGGGAATTGGACAAGGGAGCCCTGAAACATCTCAGACATCATTAGAAACAAAACAAAACAACAGCAACATAAAAGGAAATTGTGATTATTGGCCCCTAGGGACTGTAAAGTAGATCATCTCTAGTCCAAGTTCAATCCAGTTGCACATCAAATTTAGTCATTTAGTAGGTAATTTAATATGTGCTTCTAAAAATTCTAACCTTATGTGTTTTGGGGTAAAGTCATGACATTAACAAATTTATAGAGTACAGATGGGTAGCAGAGGGATTGGAAAAGTTAAGAAATACGTAATAATTATATGTAAAGCAAAGGAAAGAGGTAATGTCTGTGAAAGCATTTTGTAAGCTTTAAAACACTCTACACATGATCATTAAAAAATATCTGTGGGGTCGGCCTGGTGGCTCACTGCTACAGTGCGCCACTTGGGAGCGCGGCGGCACTCCCGCCAAGGGTTCGGATCCCACATACAGACCAGCCGCTCACTGGCTGAGCGAGGTGCGGGAGCAACACCGAGGGTTGCGATCCCGTTGCCGGTCCCAGTCCGGTACCAGCGCGACACTGAGGGTTGCGATCTGTTGCCGGTCACGAAAAAAGACAAAAAAAAGAAAAAAAAAAAAGAAAAAAAAATATCTGGTGAATAGAAAACTTTAATAATTTATCCTTAATTTTGAAGGTATCATCTACTGTGGAGAGTAGTTAATATCAGTTTAAGATCCATGAATATTTGTTCATAAGAACATCTTTCAGTGAAAATATTGCATAAGGAATGCCATTTATTGAAATTCAACGTCTGTGTAAGTCACTCATGGCTGGGAAATTTTGAGATATTTCCTTTAAGGACAAGCATAAATTAGTTTGGAAGTCTACTTCAAAACTTCCTATATTCCAATCTAATCATACCTGAATTTCTGAATTCTCTGAACATTTTCTTCTATACACTGATATTTACCCGAGTCTCTCTATGAGCCGTTATAATTAGAAGTTTGTGAAAGCAAGCAAATATGTAGTTATATAAATTATTTCATGTATAAATAGAATAAAATGTCTTGTTTTCACCCACATTTATTATTTATTTCATACATTAAAGGTTTATTTATTAATGGTCGATTTTATACTATGATGATTTAGAAAATAAAATCAAATGCCTGTTTAATGTGGTAGGCAGAATTCTGAAGATTCTTCCCACACCCCAATATTTCCAGCCCCTGGTTATTCAATCAAACCTGTACTGCTGTGAAGGTATTTTGTTAATGTAATCAAAGTCTGAAATCAATTGACTATAAAAAAACAGAGATTATCCAGGTATGCTTGACCCAAGTAGATGAACTCTTAGAAAGCGTCAAGTTTTCCCTGGCTGGTGGAAGAGAAAGTCCAAGATTCAAAGCATAAGGGAAATGGGATTAAATGTGCAGTTGCTGGCTTTGAAAAGGGAAGTCCCCAGGAAACAAGAAATGCAGGTGGCCTTTAGGAATTAAGAATGGTCCTCAGCAGACAGCCAGCAAAGGAATGGCGACTTCAGTCCAACAGTTCCAAGAAACTAAATGAAGTTTGGCCAGCTTGCTCATGGATTTTTCCTTAGGGTCTTCAGATAGAGCCTCGCCTGGTTGACACCTTAATTTTGGCCTTACGAGACCCTAAGGAGTGAGTCCTGCTGAGCCCACCTCAAATTCTAACCTACAGAACTGGGAGCTAATGAATATTGTCTTATGCTACTAAATTTTTGG
>NW_007734253.1:12665-13746 GCF_000696425.1 Galeopterus variegatus | reverse complement strand
TCTCTTTGTCATATAATGTTTACACATGATATTTGCCACTTTTGTTCTCATAACATTGTGTTTCACTTAATCTTGGCTGTCATTAATGATACCTAGGGCCAATGCTAAACGTTTACTTTCCAAGTTTTCTGTAATTAAAGCTAATCTTTTTTCTGTATAAAACGTGAACGTTATACCAAATTCAAAGCCACTGCCCTCACCCACCCAAGGCTGGACTCACAATTGAAGTGAACAGAGGTAGAGGAGGCTACGGCCAGCCCTGGGAGTCCTTCCCTTTCCTCCAATTGGCTTTGGATCCTTTAGTGTTGCGGATGGATTGAAGAGAGGGGCAGAAAAAAGTTAGCCTCTTTCTAGACTACTGTGATCCTCTTTGTGTTGATTTTGGATGATTCTCTGTCTCACAACAACTTTCCATTATTATCCTTCAGGGAATATGCCCTGAAAGCTGAATGGCATAGAATGGGTTCTTTGGAGAGCTCTCCCAATGCCTCCTGTTGCAGAATCCTCTGATTAGACCTTTAAAGTTCTTTCCCATTCCCAACATCAGGCCTTCTCCCCATTCATTTCTGCTGCCGGGGGCCCTTTCATAGAACCTATTCTCTAGGATGTAGCATTGGCAAAGCTTCTCAAGGTAGGCACTTTCTGCAGTGTCCACAGGAAACACATATTCTTCCCATACCCAAAATTGAGGCAGTAGACAACTGTCCTTGCTACTCCATGCTTGTCCCTGACACCTGTCTCCAATTCTCTTCTCCCTGATCCGGTAGGCAATGGGGGATGGTCAGCAACGCTGTTTCCTGAGGTTATGTCCCAGAAGGCTAGCCCCTGCTTCCTGTAGTCATCCATCTGCAGGTGATCCTCTGATTGCTGTCACGTTTGCTCCTCAACGTGCACACTGCGTTCCCCACCCAGCCAAGGACGCTGATTACCCTCAGGAATCCTCTTCTCTATGTTTACCACTCTTCTTACATAGATTGAGGCAGGTCGCTGTTGATAGTAGGAGAGGGTCCACTGGCTCCCGGCAAGGAAGGCAGTGCCTGGCACCAATTACAGATGGCTTCCGTGGAACATGGAGCATGCT
>NW_007734253.1:8977-11227 GCF_000696425.1 Galeopterus variegatus | reverse complement strand
AAAAATAATATAATTGTCAGAGAATCTCTATTCCAGTCACCACATGTGAATTATGTCTTATCTGATTTCTTTGGAAAATCATTTAGATTTAAGTATCTGAATAAAAAATGAAATGTTAAGATCAGAGTCGAGTAGCCTTTAAAAGGTAAAGAGAAATGTCTGTGTTTAGTGTGGTTAGTTGTGAAGTTATTCTAGTCTGTTGAAAAAATTCAAACTGATGGTGTGATTATAAACTTGAATGTTTTGGGGGAAAACACAGGAAGTGATTCACTGTGGAGTGATAATTCCCAAATTATGCATAAATACAGATATTGTTGCACTCAGGCAATTGCCACATCTATACAGAGGTGAAAACTTTGTAGGAAGCTGGCAAAGGAGTGAGAACGGGGAGAAGTCTGTGGCTTGTCACAAGGCCATCCCAGGCTGATCGTGAGACATGCAAACCTAACAGAAAATAGGAGAACCTGCAGAAATTGCCAGCCAAGCTGAAGTTAGGCTGACATCCCTGGGGCTGTCAGAGTGGAAGGGGAAAGGTCAAGAGTGCTGATAAAATCTGAAATGTCCTGAAGGAAGGGGTTATTGTCCAAGATGGTACATAAATTATTGCTCCTTTCTGGTCGGGGGATAGTGGATCTCGAAAGCACATGGGAAGTATATCGTAATAACATTTTATTATTGAGTGCTGTGCTGGCATTGGGTTCTAGGTTATGTTAAGCAGGATGGATGAAACACTGCTGTAATCCAATGTGCTAACAGATTCAGTTACACAGACCAGGCAACAGGGAGAAAAGATGCAATGACACAGCAAATGAGATGATGCTTTTTTCCCCCCATTTTTATGTTTTTCTGAAAATAATCTTTAGGTAAGAGAACCTTTCATTAATAAAAATACGCTGCTTTTCTACTGTGTGCCTAACATTTANAAGTTGCCATCAGGACTTTGGGTAGTTGGCATAGCAGAAAAGCAAGAATGTTTCAAACAAATGCAAAGTGACAATGAGACAAAGAGAAACAACACACGTCCCTCGTGTATTTAAAAGGAGAGAAAGAAAGAAAAATGACCAGAAGTGACGGGGTGGCCCTGAGTGGTGCAGTTAGAATTTGAAAATATGTACGAAGCAGTAGACAATAACAAGAAGCAGGAATAAAGAGCAGAAGGTGAGATCAAAGTATGAGTGAGATGGAAAGTAAAGGAGTCACCTTTTTTTTTTTTCTTTTGTCTTTTTTACTGACTGGTCACGGGATCACAACCCTCGGTGTCGCGCCCGCACTGGGGACCGGCAACAGGATCGCAACCCTCGGTGTTGCGCCCGCACCGCGCTCAGCCAGTGAGCGGGAACCGGTCTCCAAATGGGATCCAAACCCTAGGCAGGAGCGCCGCCACACTCCCAAGCGGCGCACTCTCCAGTGCGCCACTGGGGCGGCCCAGGAATCACCTTTTTTAAGGCATAACCTCCCTACCAAATGTGAGCAGTGATAGGAGCAAGTGAAAAGGCTCAAGATGAGAAAATCAGCACTTAAAATGCACTTCAAAGAGAAATAACAGAAAAAAAAATGTTACAGGGATTTTGGACACTATAAAAGCCTTGGTTCCCAGAAGCTGAAAAATTATTTTCCTCAAAAATTTCAGTTAACTTTTGAAATTTAGCGCAATTAGAATGTTCTTTATTTCTAGATTTCTACTTTTTAATTTTAAACTTATTTTCACGTCAGCAATTGTGGTTTTATATAAAATGCAGAATTTAAAACCAGAAAATAATGCTCTAAATAGACTGCCTGTTGGAATATCACCATGTTCCGGACATTAACAGTTAATAGTTTATTTCAATAAGAAGAGACATTTGGTCTATGGTGTCGTCAAGCCCATGAGATAACAGATGCAAAAAAAAAGTCGACAACAAAAGGCACATTACTTAAAAATTAAAGAAACACACTTTTCTCTTTACAAAAAAACAAACAAAAAACCCAAGACGGCAAAGGATTTTGCATTGCTCATAAAATATCCTTAAACTGTTTGCCAATAAAATGATGGGAAACAATGACAGTTTAAAAAATATGATTACAAAAGCCATTTTTGATGACAATATAAAAAATTAATTTATATTCATTACTCCTAGTGCTTTTACTCAAGTACTTAATAGGGCCTTTTCTTACTGTTAGACAGACATTAAAGCTAGGAGATAAAGTGTTTTTAACTCACCCTTATGTAAAACTTGTGTTTTGATCAAGTTTTAACAATAGCAGTAAAAG
>NW_007734253.1:5381-7614 GCF_000696425.1 Galeopterus variegatus | reverse complement strand
GATGCAGCCCAGGCAAATTTAACACCCCTTTTCTAATAATTTTGTATTTGGGGTTTAGGCCATTTACACATTCGAGATTTCTAAGTATATGAATTTAACTAGTATTGTGCTGGCTCGTAGTTCGTATGGAAGTGGATAAGTTTAAAAGTAAAAAGAAAATAAGGAAGTAGAGTAGACAAAAGACTTCATGAACTGTTAGGTGCAATTACACTTTTAAGACCTTGAAAATCCTCTTTATAGTGGAGGCTGGACTTTGCCCTACTCACTAATTTAGGAATTAGATCTGATTTAAAAATAATTAATTAAAAACTTAATTTTTTTTCTCCCACTCTGTTGGTTGTCTTTTCACTCTGTTGATTGTTTCTTTTGCTGTGCTTTTTAGTTTGATATAATCCCATTTGTTTATTTTTCCTTTAGTTGCCTGTGCCTTTGGGGTCGCACTCATGAAGTCTGTACCCACTCCTACTTTCTGGAGGGTTCCCCCTATGTTTTCTTTAAAAAGTTTTATTGTTTCAGGATGTATATTTAATTATTTAATNTTCCCCCTATGTTTTCTTTAAAAAGTTTTATTGTTTCAGGATGTATATTTAATTATTTAATCCATTTTGAGTTGATTTTGGTACATGGTGAGAGGTACAGCTTCATACTAGTTTCATTCTCTTACATATGAATATCTAGTTTTCCCAGCACTATTTGCTGAAAAGCCTCTTCCCCACTTGGTGCCTTTGTTAAGGATCAGATGGCTGTAGGTGCACAGGTTAATTTCAGGGTTCTCTATTCTATTCTATTGATCCATGTGTCTGTTTTTATGCCAGCACCATGCTGTTTTGGATATTATAGCTTTGTAGTATAGTTTAAAGTCAGGTAGTATTATGCACAAAAAGAGAAATACCACAGGTTCTCTCTTATTTGTGGGAGCTAAAAATAAATAAATAAATATGCAAACAAAGTGTGGTGGGGATGAAGAAGACACAACAATCACAACAATTCCTTGAACTTGTTAAGACAAGTGAACAGACATGATGTAGTGTGGGGGAAGGGGAAAGAGGGATGGGGAAAAGAGGGATGGGTAAAGGGACATAAAAAATCAACTACAATGTATATTGAGAAGTTAAAATTTAAAAAATAAATAAAAATCAAAACTAAAAACTTAATTTTTAAAAAATACTAATTAAAGCAATTAATACTTTTTAATCAGTGCAGCTGGACTCTTTATGCAGTTTTTCTTTTGGCAGGAGTACAGGAAATCCATTGAAAACTTATTTATTGCATATTTAAACATGAAGACTACTGTAGGAAGAACTATCCAGAAAATGCAGAATTGGAAGAATCCTCTTTACAAAATATGCTAAGGAAAAACAAGTATGTACAAAAATTGACTGAAGTATAATTAACAATAACCTTCAAGGAATATCAAATAGTATGATAAAAATGGCATGTGTGTATCCGGATGGGTTGTACTTTACAAGAATGAAGTATTCAAATGGAATAGAGCAAGCCAGAGAAGCAAGAGGGAGACCCACCGTAAAGCAGCAATAGGTATGAATGGGGCGCAGGAGGGCATTTGGCCTGGCGAAATCAGCACTGGTAAAAATGGTACAGTGGCCAAAGAGCGTTGCTGTCCCAAGTCCTTCTTTATTGTCCTTTCATTCCACTGCAGCAACTTCTTCCCAATTATTCTTCCACAAGTCCGTTCATTGATTCATTCATTCATCTTATTCATTAAGTTCTTTTTCAGTGATAATTGTTATGGCCACCAGGACCTGGAGTCCATCAATCAGGACCGAACAGCAATACCAGCAATAGATATCATATCAGGAATCTTAGCTTGGCAGTCAGCTGTGTTCATTCAAGTGTACCGACATATCTGGGTTTGACTGGAAAGGAGTTTCTGCGTCAGATAACTTGGGAAGGAATTCTCCATATGGGAAGAGAAAGTCAGGGCTTATTAAGAGAAACCTAAGAATAATGTCCTGGAAGCAAAGGAGAGAGATAATTTATACCAAGGCCCTTGTTCTTTATTACAGCAACTTGTGCCACTGTTCTCAGACATAAAGACTAGAATAAAGGTTTAAAAAAACGTTTAAAAAACCCTATGGAAAACACTGATGGAGATATTGTTTTCACCTATTTAAGCTGTTATAGCAAAGTACCATAGACTGGGTGGCTCATAAACAGCAGACATTTATTTTCCACCATTCTGGAGGCTGAAAGTCCAATATCAAGGCTCTGG
>NW_007734253.1:0-3854 GCF_000696425.1 Galeopterus variegatus | reverse complement strand
TCCACCTGTGTGGCATTCCTCCTAAAGGTCCATAACCTAGTCTAGTCAGGAGAAAAATATCAGACCTATCCTCACTGAGAGGCATTCTACAAAATGCCTGGCAGTGCCACTCATGTTCGCAAGGTCTTCAAACACGAGGAAAGTCTGAGAAACTGTCACAGCCACAAGGAGCCTAACCAAACACAGTGACTAAACGTAATGTGCTATCTTGAATGAGATTCTGGAAAAGAGAAGAAACATCAGGTTAAAAAGAAGAAAACAAACTAAGGAAATCGGATCAAATTATGGATATTAGTTAATAACAATGTATCGATACTTTCATCAATTGTGACAACTATATCTTAATACTGTAAAAGTGAATTGTCAGTAATAGGGGAAACGAGTATGAGTATGGAATATATGAAAACTGTTACCTTTAAATAGTATACAAATCTATTCTAAAAATGTTTATTAAAAAATACTTTATGAGGATTTTGTAAAACAGGACTGGACCACTTTGGGACTCCTGAGGCAGAATCCACCCAAGGGAAGTTGGGAGGGCTCTTGCTTAGAAGAGGTTTTGTGATAGTCACATCAGGTGCCACCACACTGAGCAGGCAAGGGACAGGAGTGGCATTGCATATCAGCAGTCTTGACAGCAGATCCCTTTTGGTGTCCAGGACAAAGGAAAAAGAAACTCCAGTGAGCTCCAGGGAAAGCTGAGGAGACTGTGAATATATACAAGATGAGCCCTACTAACCCAGAAAACTGGCAGGGACATTCTGAAGGACAATCTGAAGTCTGTCAATTAGGGGACATGAAAGAGGAGAGGACAGGGCCATAGAACTTCCAGGTGTGACTGCTTCCATGGCTCTACACTTGTGCCTGTGGGTGTTGGAAATCCAGCTCTCCAAACATAAGACGGAGCATGTTTTTACCTTTTTCTAACTGTATGATCATATGAAAATAATTTAAACTCTATGTACCTTAGTTTTCATACCATCTACGAAACGCATAATAAGAGGGTATACCTAATAGGCTATTTTCAGGATTAAATATGTTAAGTACTTGTAAGAATGCCTGCAGAGTAAGTGCTCATAGATTTAGCTCAGATTTTTACTGACCAGCCCTGTTTCATATAAAGGTTTATCAGAGATTTCCACAAAGCACCTCTCCATTGTTCATTTGTTCATAGTATTGATCACAATGCCTCCCTCAAACCAGAAATTCTCATTCCTCTGCTCCTTTCCTGAGGTTACACTCTTGTTTGGAGAATATATGTTTGTGTAAAGAACTGGGCAAGAATTTTTAGAGTAGTTGTGTGGGTGATTTGGACAACAGGGTATAATGGTGCCTTCCACGGTTTTCGAGACATGTCAAGAAATTCTTCAAGTTACTTGGACTTTTATTTTGTGGGGAAATGTTCCCAATTTGTGTAATGAGGTTTGGATTTTTGGACTAAGATTATGAAAACAAATATAAGAATTCCTCTTTCTTTCTCTCTAGATGAATAGATAGGCAGGTAGGTAGGTAGATGGATAGATAAAAATTTATAGGGTTTTATTTTTCCTTTACAACTTTTGTTTTACATAAATCTAGATGTTATAAAGTAGATAATTTTAGCAGCTACAGTATAGTTTCCTTTTATTTTATTATTTTTTTCCATCAAGGAGCATTGAATGGACAAAGTATTCTTTTCCACAGCACATAACGCATTTTATTCTAGGTCTAGCATAATATGAGCTAAGAGATGACTATAAAGTTACGCCTCAAGACAAAAAATATCTCTATAACTGTCAAATTGAATACAACCTGACAATCAAATATTAACCTTTTACCGAGAAGACACATCACAACAAAATTCATAAGTAGCCCTCAAGTTCTGAACCTACTGAGATTTAAGTCAAAAGAGTATGTTAGATGGAAATTATAAGTATGATTCTTATCACTAATAAGGGCTACTGTAGAGAACTGTTGGATGCAATATGGTATTTTCCATCAATATTTTAAAAGAATTGAATTTATATGAGGTAACAAGATTATAGAGACTTCTTTGTACACTTTTATAATTGTGTATTATTTTATGTTGTAATAAAATGAAAACCATTTAAAATATCTCTCCCTCTTACTTCCCACTTCAATATGTTCCTTATGGCTTTAATGTAGAAAGGTCATTTGATTCTTATGTAGACATTTAACAACATTTCTACTGAATGTTCATGAGTTTGATGACAGCAACTCTGGAGAAACCGTTTTGGATAATGTACAATTAAATGAAATCACTAACATATATTGACAATTTACAATGTATCAGGCACTTTGCTAGGCATTAACTTATTTAATTGTCAGAACAACTTATTATGTCCATGTTATGGATGTGTAAAGTTAGAGTCCAAGGGATAATTATATTTTCCCAAATCCACACAGCTGATGGGCAGTGGAGCCAGGATCCCAATTCAGGTTTTTCTGACCGCGCCACCTATATTTCTGTAAAGAGGAAAATGTCTTCCTCAGAGGTAGACTATAACCTACGGTACAAAATTTGCCTTATCTCCCTTTACTACTGCTGTTGTTAATTCCTGGATTCTGTTGAGTAATTATTGCTTTAGAGAATTACTCCCAAGTGTTTTGCTGAAAAAACAAAAAAGTATAGGTGAATGTGCTTTGCAAAACATGTAGCCATGTGCCAGGCTGTAATTTGAAATCTGATATAAACATAGTATTTGTGAACATTTTTTTAAATGAATATAACAGTTTAATATAAGATGCAAGGCTGATTCTTAATTTTGCTCTAACTTAACAGTGTGAAGAAGAGTAGTTGGTAAAGTCTGTACTCTTTATTTATTTTTTCCTTTAAATTTTTATTTTGTCAATATACAATGTGGTTGATTATTATGNTTCCCCCTATGTTTTCTTTAAAAAGTTTTATTGTTTCAGGATGTATATTTAATTATTTAATACATTTTGAGTTGATTTTGGTACATGGTGAGAGGTACAGCTTCATACTAGTTTCATTCTCCTACATATGAATATCTAGTTTTCCCAGCACTATTTGCTGAAAAGCCTCTTCCCCACTTGGTGCCTTTGTTAAGGATCAGATGGCTGTAGGCGTAGATTTGCTGCCTTTGTCAAAGATCAGATGGCTGTAGGTGCACAGGTTAATTTCAGGGTTCTCTATTCTATTCTATTGATCCATGTGTCTGTTTTTATGCCAGCACCATGCTGTTTTGGATATTATAGCTTTGTAGTATAGTTTAAAGTCAGGTAGTATTATGCACAAAAAGAGAAATAGCACATGTTCTCTCTTATTTGTGGGAGCTAAAAATAAATAAATAAATATGCAAACAAATAAAGTGTGGTGGGGATGAAGAAGACACAACAATCACAACAATTCCTTGAACTTGTTAAGACAAGTGAACAGACATGATGTAGTGTGGGGGAAGGGGAAAGAGGGATGGGGAAAAGAGGGATGGGTAAAGGGACATAAAAATCAACTACAATGTATATTGAGAAGTTAAAATTTAAAAAATAAATAAAAATCAAAACTTAAAAGTTAATTTTTAAAAAATACTAATTAAAACAATTAACACTTTTTTTTTTCTTTTTGTCTTTTTTACTGAATGGTAACGGGATCGCAACCCTCGGTGTCGCGCCCGTACCGGGGACCGGCAACGGGATCGCAAGCCTCGGTGTTGCGCCCCCACTGCGCTCAGCCAGTGAGCGGGAACCAGTCTCCACATGGGATCCGAACCCTCGGTGGGAGCACCACCGCGCTCCCAAGCGGCACACTCTCCAGTGCACCACCGGGCCGGCCATACTTTTTAATCAGTGCAGCTGGACTCTTTATGCAGTTTTTCTTTTGGCAGGAGTACAGG
>NW_007734252.1:92726-96339 GCF_000696425.1 Galeopterus variegatus | reverse complement strand
ACCCTTGTTTGTTATTATTCTTGCTTGGAAGTTAATAATAGCTAACAACTACCTACTGTTAGTAGGTAAATGTCAAGTACTAGTTTATTGCTTTACAACTTACTCAGTTACCTGAACTGCATAAGGACGATTCAGGCCCTCACTCAGTTACCTTCCACCCTGTAAGATAGGTACCACTATTATCCCCATTTTATCAGGAAGGAAACTAAGGCGCAGAGAGGACATATAGTTAGTAAGTGGCAGTGCCAGAATGTAAACCCAAGTTCACCCCCTTGGCCATGACACTATTCGGACTTTCAAAAGTAAGCACACTTGTCATGACAGCAGGTCTTCACTGTAATTGGTTCCTCAGAATCTATGCAAGTGGCAAGTCCCAATACTGAGAGGAAAAAGAGACATGTTCCCCAGACATCTCTATCGCTGGCACACCGTCCCTAGGCTTTCCCTATTCACATTACCATATTCAAGCAGGATTTGATCCAAAGGTCAGTGTAAAGTATATACCATCTGTCAGAAAAAACTGTGAAAGACTCTGAAATGGACCCAAAATAAAGATTACAGAGTGTCCTGTCCAAGGTACCATTCCAGGTCACCTCTGCTTTTCATCACCTTTGAGCAATGTACCAACCATTGTAGAAAACATAATAATACAAATGATTCATGACCATAAAAATGTAAGTTAATTGAGTCTGTGTTCAGATCCCCATTACAAGCCAGCCACCAAAAAGAAAAAAAATGTGTCTGTGAAATCCAATTGATTATTTTCCTGTGGATAGACCCATTTTGCATCTATTTATAAATTCATTTCAGCATTATTTTGAACCAGTTGTAACATTTCATTGGATCTCATATTAATTAATAAGTTAAATAAAATCTATGACACGTGTTCATTTTATATCTGTATGAGTCATGATTATATTCTCATTTTTAAATTATCCTTCAACACAGACTTCTGAGAAGAGAATCAATCTAGAGTTCAACAAGGGACTCAACGGAAGCAATGTTCCAATGCTTTACTGTCATCACTTCAAGTTCAAATACCATATTCCTGGAATGATCTTATATTGTCTGGGTCTTGGACCAAAATTGTGCCGTCATTTTGGAATTCAAAGTTTGATGGTGGCACAAAAGTATTAAATCAAAAAATTAATAATTAAAAAAAAAGGGAAGTCTAAGCATCTGGGAGAAATTATGTAATACTACCTCAAAACAAAGAAAAGACATAACTACTCGAATGCCATTTTGTTTACTTTTAACCCTACAAAGATAATTATATTCCTATAAGGAAGGGCAGAATAAACAAACTAACATGGCAGCATTAACACCACTCTCAGATGAGGGCACGGACCACTGCTGAGCAGATTTCTACAGTACGGAGGAGGTGGGACAGGATGATGTTGATGGGCGTTCACACCTCTAAACACTGGGGAATCGATGAAATGATAAGTCCCATGCTTGCTACTCATATTCAACCAAGAAGTGTGAACTGTAAGGCCAGATAATTGCTCTTCTAAAAATTAAAAAGCATCTGTTCCTCACTCAATCTAGAGCTTCCACAATAAAGTATATCATCTCAGGTAAAACTGCACCATTGGTTCACTATTTCAGAGACAAAGAGCTGGCTCCATATAACCTGATCCTAGGTTCCTGCAGCTGTTTAGTAGCTCAGAGTGATAGAAATGACTTGAGCAATTGCCATCTTGAAACAGTCTTGCCTGACTGCCCAGAGATTAAACCAGAAAACTGTAGCAGGTACAATATCATGGTAAACAGAGCAAATAACCAAGGTCCACATCAAAAGTGCATTATATTCCTGTGACTGTTTTAACAAATTACCACAAACTCGTTGGCCTCAAACAACAGAAATGTGTTCTCTCACAGTTCTGGAGGCTTAAAAGTCCAAACTCCATATTACTGGGACAAAACCAAGGTGTCGGCAAGGCTGTAGTCCTTCCGAATGCTCTTAGAGACTATCTGTTCCTTGCCTCTTCCAGGGAGAGGTGTCTGCCAGCATTCCCTGGTTTGTGGCTGCAACACTCCAATCTTGCCTCCATCCTCACATTGCCTTCACCTCTGTGCATGTATCAAATCTCCCTCTGTCACTCTCTTATAAGGACACCTGTGATGGCACTTAGGCTCCACCCAGATAATCCAGGAAAATCTCCCCATCTCAAGATTTTTAACTTAATCACATCTGCAAAGTCTTTGCCATATCACCCACAGGTTTGCCATATCATCTTTGCCATATCTTCTGAAGTTGCACAGAGTGCTATGCTTAGAAGGGCCCTGTGCTTGATTTAACACTCTTGCTATTACCATCCTGAGATCTGTAATTTTTCTTTTTAAACAAGGGTTCCCACATTTTCATTTTGCACTGGGCCCTGCAAATGATGTGGCCAGTACTGGTCCTAATACTGCCATTTGAATCCCTAGATCCAACCAAGCCTAAAGTCAGCATAAACCTTAAGACACCCAGCTATCTGGCAACAAACAGCCTCTTTTCCTTAAGCTAGTCTGTGTGTGTGAATCGTTCACTCACAATCAAAGGGTCTGCCTACCATCACCTCTAAGTCCACCCCCCTCCCACCACACCCTGCAGACACCCACTCCCCTCAGCCCTGGCTGCCTCTGCATTAGTCTCTAGTCAATCTAGTTCCTCACCAACATCATCCCAAAAGTCCTTGTCTGATCCTCTGCCCTGGCTACTGAGAGTCCAGATTCCCCGCAGAATAGACAAATCCCATTCAATCATCTATGTTTATTAAGACTCACCTGATTGACCCAACTGGGTCAGAAAGACATAAGAGATTCATTCATTCAAAAAATATTTACTGAGTAACTGCTGTGTACTAGGCACATCAGAGATAAAAGGGACCTTTTTGCACCTACAATTGACAGCAGAAAACACCCTCTAAAAGCCTCCAATTAGCTATGGCCTTCCTTCAAAAGCAGACAGGCAGAGAAGATTAAAGGTGTGAGAAGGGGGAGAAGAGGCCAATCAGAAGCCAGATATGGAAAAGGTGGAAAGGAGAACACTCAGGTCTTCCCTGATGTTTCCAGAAGAAAAGAAAAGGGGTTAAAAAGGAGCAAGTGTGATACCAAGAAGTGTCCTGGAGAACTGCATGGGGCCCCATCCACCCCTGAGAGTGCCCATTCCCACACCTCAACAACTCCAGGCCCACCTGCAGGACCCCCACCACCCCACAGGGGCAGAGCCTTGAGAGAAAGAGGGGTCCCCTGGAGCATTTAACCTTGAGCAAGAATGCCAGCTCCTAGAGAAGGATCTGAACCTTTGTGAGGACAACTATACATGTTTGATTAACTGAATGAATACTGCTCACTTCCGTGAGGGTTGGAGGACGTGTAACCCTCCCGGGGGACTCCAAGAGAGCATGTGAAGCTCATTTCTCCATAGAAACTTCTCCAGGAATGGTAGCTGGGCTCTAAAGTAGAGCATGAATCCATCCAGAGCCTTTGGACTGAGTTCCCCTATGAGGTAGTGACTCAGAGGTTAAGAGGAGCTAGCTCTGGGTCTGAATCCTGCTGTGAGAATGTTATCCCTTCTGAACCTCAGCATTCTCATCTACAAAATGCAGGTTAAAATGGTAGTTAA
>NW_007734252.1:90180-91780 GCF_000696425.1 Galeopterus variegatus | reverse complement strand
ATGTCAATCCTAGTTTAACAAAATTAAAATAAATTACCCAAAATATGACTAGTTATAGTCATATTTACATAGCACTTCTCTTTCAAGTAAATTTAAAATGCATCCTACAAATTATTATCAAACCCTAAGGAAATAATGGGCAGGACTTTTTAAACTCTTTTTATGGAGAGAGGTGAAGTCAACAGACCCTGGACTTTGGCCCTTACTCTACAAAGTGGAAAGTTGAGAAAACATGAAAACATGACCCCTAAGACTCTCAGTTCTCTCATGCTGACCCCACAGGTCCACAAGTCAAGCCCCTTGCTACAGGTGCAGCTGAGTGAAAACATGCCAGAGAGATTGCACCGTACTGTTCTGAAAAACCATCAGGAAAGGAGATTTAACAAGATCAGAGGGCCCTTCAAAGCCATGCTTTTTACTATCAAGCTGAGTGATGAGAAATGTCAGAAGGAAAGACAAAGGAAAACCCAAAATTTATTCAGATCCAAAAAAGAGACTTAGCCAAAACCACTTGTAGTATCACCAGCAGAATGAGATGATCACTAGCAACAAAGCAGAAATAGACAGTCTTGTGCTTGGCCAGGTACATATGGCAGAAGATACACATATGCCTCTATCATACCTCAGAACTCTGAGCTGTATGTGGAGACTTCCTGTCACTCACAACACCTTATTACATGGTAGGTATTTTTTGCAGATGGCATTCTTGAAGAGGGTCCTCAGGGGGGACCTCCCTTGAGTGCACTGAAAAGCTAAAAGCATTACAAATATAAGGTATTGTTTTCATAATCCCAAATCCCCCTCAATAGGAAAAAATGCCATAAAACTAGTATCTTAGAAGAAAATTATCCAAGACTGTTTTGACAATCTGGTTTTATGATGCAATAATCTAACTTAGAACTTGCATAAAAGGGAAAAATTATCAGAGGATACTTTAGAAGCCTTATAATTTGTAATTTTATTGTTCTTAAAATAAAATTTGAACTTCCAGTCTCTAGTCCAGCATGTAAGGAGCTTGAAAGTCATCATTCCTTCCTATTAAGTAAAAAGCTGAGCAAACTAAAAAAATCAAAAACTCTTTCTACATCTATCAGAGAAGTGAGGTCACAGAGAAAACTGCTGCAAACAAAACTGGTTAGATAGGCAAGCAAATACAGAGAAATTCAATTTACTGGAGCAGAAACCTCTGCAGGAACCAATATCAAGTATGTCATGTTTGGCTATCAAGAGAAATTACAAGTCATACTAAAAAGAAAAAATACAGTTTGAAGAAACAGAGCAAGCATCAGAACTAGACTTGGATATGGCAGGGATGCTGAAGTTATCAGACTAGGAATTTAGTCTGATATGATTAATATGCTAAGGGCCCTAATGGATAAAGTAGACAGCATGCAAGAACAGATGGGCAATGTAAGCAGAGAAATGGAAATTCTAAGAAAGAATCAAAAAGAAATGCTAGAGATCAAAAACACTACAACAGAAATGAAGAATGACTGATGAGCTCATTAACAGACTGGACATGGCTGAGAAAAGAATTTTTGAGATTGAAGATATGTCAATAGGAACTTTCAAAATGGAAAAGCAAAGTATTAATAAAAAA
>NW_007734252.1:88519-89227 GCF_000696425.1 Galeopterus variegatus | reverse complement strand
GCAAAATGTCTGAGATTCCCCAAATTAATGTCAGACAACAAACCACACATCCAGGAAGCTCAAAGAACACCAAGAAGGATAAATGCCAAAAAAACTTCACCAAGTCATATCATATTCAATCTGCAGAAAATTAAAGATAAAGGAAAAATTCTTGAAAGATACCAAACGGAAAAAAAAAGCACTTTACCTAGAGAAAAACAAAGATAAGAATTAAATCTGACTTCTGCTCAGAAACCATGCAAGCAAGAAGAGAGTCAAGTGAAATATTTAAAGTGTTGAGAGATTAAAACCACCAACCTGCAATTCTATACCTTGAGAAAGTATCCTTCAAAAGTGAAGGGGAAATAAAGACTTTCTCACACAAACAAAAATTGGAGGAATTTGTTGCCAATAGACCTGCCTCACAAGATAATGTTAAAAGAAGTTCTTCAGAGAGAAGATAAACAACACAAATCAGAAACTTGGATGTATAAAGAAAGAGGACTAGAGAAGGAATAAGTGAAGGTGAAACTAAAACTTTTATTTTTCTAATTCTTAATTGATCTGACAGATAACATTTTGGTAAGAACAAAATAGCAACAATGTATTGAATTATGTACGCACCTGTGTGCATGGGTGTATGCTTATTATAATGAATGACAGAAAGATACAAGGGATGGGAAGAAGGAATTAGGATTATTTTGTTATTATAAAGCACTCACAGTACCA
>NW_007734252.1:85012-88195 GCF_000696425.1 Galeopterus variegatus | reverse complement strand
TACAAGGGATGGGAAGAAGGAATTAGGATTATTTTGTTATTATAAAGCACTCACAGTACCAAAGTGGTATGGTTAATTTGAAAATAGACTTGGATTAGTTGTAAATATATACTGAAAACTCTAGGGCAATAGTTAAAAAAAACTAAAGAAAAGTATAACTGATAAGATAAGAAAGGAGAGAAAATGAAATTATATAAAATGCTCAATCAAAATCACAAAAGGCAGAAAAAAAAGAAGACAAAAATAGGAACAAAGAACAAAAGCAATAAATATAGAGGCTGTCTACCAAAAAAAAATCACTTTCAATATAAAGATACATAGATTAAAAGTAAAATGATGGGGAAAAGATTACCATGCTAACACTAATCAAAAGAAAGCAGGAGTAGCTATATTAATTTCCCATATAGCTGAAGGAAAGTTATCAGGGATAAAAAGGGGCAATTACATAACGATAAGAAAGCAGGAGTAGCTATATTAATTTCCCATATAGCTGAAGGAAAGTTATCAGGGATAAAGAGGAGCAATTACATAACAATAAGCTGAAGGAAAGTTATCAGGGATAAAAAGGGGCAATTACATAACGATAAAGAGGTCAATTGTCCAAAGAGACACCAATCTTTAATGTGTATGCACCTAACAACACAGCATCAGAATATGTGAGGCCAAAACTGATAGAATTACAAGGAGAAATAGATGAACTCACTATTATTGTTGGATACCTCAACACTCCTGTATCAGAAATAGACATATCTAACCAACAGAAAATCAGTAAGGACATAGTTGAAATTCAACATTATCATCAATCAACTGGACAGAAGTGACATCTATCTACTATTTTATCCAACAACAGAAGAATACATATTCTTCTCAAGCTCATATAGAACATTCACCAAGATAGACCATATTCTGGGCCATAAAACACACCTCAACAAATTTAAAAGAGTAGAAATCATACATATCTGCTCTCAGATTACACTGAAATTAAACTAGAAATCAATAACAGAAAGAAAGCGGAAAAAACTGGAGATTAAGCAACTTATTTCTAACTAAAGCATGGGTCAAAGAAGTCTCAAGAGAAATTGAAAAATATTATTGACCAAAATTAAAATTAAAAATACAACTTACAGATATTTATGGGATGCAGTGAAAGTAGTGTTTAGAGGGAAATTTAAAATACAACAGATCTAAAAATTAATAATCTAAGCTCCAATTTTAGGAAACTAGAAAAAAAGAGAAAATTAAATCCAATATAAGCAGGAGAAGAGAACTAATAAAAATTAGACCAAATCAATGAAATCGAAAATAGGAAATGAATAAATGAAATCAATGAAACTAAAAGATGGTTCTTTGAAAACATCAATAAAATTAATATGCCTCTAGCTGGGCTAAAAGAGAAAAGACACAAATTACTAATATCAGAATTGAAAGAGGAGACATCATACTGTAGATCTCATGAACATTAAAAAGGATAATAAAGGAGTATTATAAATTTTACACCCACAAATTTGATAACCTAAATACATGGACCAATTCCTTGAAAGACACAATCTACCAAAACTCACACAAGAAGAAACAGACTGTTTGAATAGGCCTATATCTATTAAAGAAACTGAATCAATAATTAATAACCTTCCAATACAGAAAGTACCAGATCACAATGGGTTCACAGGTAAATTCTTTAAAACATTTAAGGAAAAAATTATAACAATTCTCTACAATCTCTTTCAGAAGACAGAAGCAGAGGCAATACTTTCTAACTCATTCTATCAGGCCACCATCACCCTAATACCAAAACAGCCAAAGAAACAGAAAACTACAAACCAATATCTCTCATGAACATAAATGCAAAAATCCTCAACAAAATATTACCCTATTTGAATCCAACAATGCATAAAAAGAATTATATACCACCACCAAGTATGATTTATCCCAGGTGTGCAAGATTGGTTCCACATTCAAATATAATGTAATCTATCACATCAACAAGTTAAAGAAAAAAAATCACAAGATCATATTGATACAGAAAAAAGCATTTGACAAAACCCAATACCCATTCATGACAAAAAAAAAACTTTCAAACTCTCTACAAAAAACATAAATTTAACATCATACTTAATGGTGAGTTCTGCGGATTGATACCCCTCCAAAATTTAGCCCCCACTGTGACAGTAAAGAGGGTGGGAAATCCTACTATGGTAATTGAAAGGTGGGGCCTTGAAAAGGTGATTGGACTGCAGGACAAGGCCATAGTGAATGGATTAATAGTAGTGGTCAAGGGTGTGGTTCCGAGGGCTTTAAAAGGAAAGCATATGAGAGTTGCTCTCTCTCTGCTTCCAACATCTTGCAATGTGATACCCTGTGTCGCTAAAGACACCACCAAGGAAGAGCCTCACTAGATGCACTCCAAAGACTTTAGTCTTCCCAGCCTTCTTTTTAAATCACCCAGTTCCAGGTATTTTGTTATAAGCAACAGAAACAGACTAATACAGAGAGGAACCAGAAGTTTTCCCACTAAAATCAAGAGCAAGGATGGATGTCTCCTCTCATCAATGCTTTTCGACAGTACTGGAAATCCTAGCTAATGCAATAAAACAAGAAAAGGAAATAAAAGCTATACTGACTGAGAAGAAAGAAATAAAACATTCTTTGTTCCCAGATGACATAATTGTCTAAGCAGAAAATCCAAAAAAATTAACAAAAAAACTCCTGAAACTAATAAGTGATTATGGCAAGGTTGCAGAATACAAGGTTAATATACAAAAGTCTATCAGTTTCCTAAATACCAGCCATGAACAAATGTAATTTCAAATTTAAAATACAATATCATTTACATTAGCACCCCCAAAAATGAAATACTTAAGTATAAATCTAACAAAATAGGTACAAAATCTATATGACAAAAACTGCAAAATTCTGATGAAAGAAATTAAAGAACTAAATAAATGGAGAGATATTTCATGCTTGATGGAGTTTGGATGTGTTGTCTCCTCCAAAACTCATGTGGAAATTTGATCTCCAATGTGGCAGTGTTGGAAACTGATTGAATCATGGGGGCGGATCCCGCATGCAGGAATTAATGATCTTCCTGGGGGGGGAGGGGACTAATGAGTGAGTTCTCACTCTATTAGTTCCCACGAGAGCTCATTACTTAAAAAGACCCTGGCACCCTCTCTCTCTCTCTCT
>NW_007734252.1:82294-84459 GCF_000696425.1 Galeopterus variegatus | reverse complement strand
TTCTGTTATAGCAAAACAAAACAGACTAAAACAGAAAATTAGTACCAAGGAGTGGAGTGTTGCTATACAGATACCTGAAAATGTAGATGCAGCTTTGGAACTGGGTAATGGGCAAAGGCTGGAGGAGTTTGGAGGACTTAGAAGAAGACAGAAAGACGAGGGAAAGTTTGGAACCTCTTAGAGACTTACGTGGTAGAGAGCAAAATGCAGATAGAAATGTGGACAGTAAAGACCATGTGGATGATGAGGTCTCAAACAGAAATGAGGAACTTATTGGGAATTGGACAAAAGATAACCCTTGCTACACCATAGCAAGGAATCTGGCTGCATTGTGCCCATGCCCTTGGACTTTGTGGAAGTCGGAACTCAGGAGCTATGAACCAGAGCATTTGGCCAAAGAAATTTCTAAGCAGCAAGGCATTAAGGAAGCAGCATTGTTGCTTTTAAGAGTCTACTCTGAGTTACGGAGGCAAAATCATGATGTAAAGCCAGAAATTAAAAGGGATGCAGAGAATAAAGTTTTGGAATATTTGCAGCCTGACCATACGGTAAAGAAGCAGAGAGCCAGAGAACAATGCAAGGGTGAAGCAGATAAACTAGTTGCTAAAGAGACTGTCTTGGCGATGAGGCAGCTAGGTGCTAAGAACCAGGACAATGGAAAAAATGCCCTAAAGGCATTTGAGAGGTCTGGAAGGGTGCCCCACCCATCACAGGCCCTGAGGCCTAGAAGGACTGAGTTGTCCCAGAGGACAGAAATGGGGCGCAGCTGCCCCCTGGGAACATGCTCCCTGCATCCCAGCTGCTCTGGGTGGAGCAGCCCCAAGTGTGGTTCGTGCAGCAGCCCTGGAGAGCAGAAGCCTGAGGTCCACAGGCCAGCAGGACGTGAGAGCAGTGGAGGCATGGCAGCCTCCACCCAGATTCCAGAGGATGTATGGAAAAGCCTGGGGGCCGGGGAAGAGACCTGCTGCAGGGGCAGAGCTACTGCTGAGGCCATCTACTAGAGCATTGTCGAGCAGGAAGATTGGGTTGGAGCCCCACAGGGAGTCCCCAGCAAGGAAATGTCTAGTAGAGAAGGCAGCGGGACCACCATGGAGACCCCAGACTTATGGAGCTACCAGAGTGGAACACCAGCCAGGAAAAGTTGCAGGCGCCAGCGCAGCCCACTGGGCTACATCTGGCAGAGCTGTGGGAATGAGGCTGCCTGAAGCTTTGGGGGCCCAGATGCCCAATTGTGCCCAGGATGCAGAACTTAGAGTCAAAGAACATTATTTTGGAGCTTTAAGACATAATGTCTGCCCTGCTGGGTTTCGGACTTGTTTGGGGCCTGTTTTTCCTTTCTTTTGGCCTATTCCTCTCTTTTGCAATGGGAATGTATACCCAATGTCTGTTCCACCTTTGCTTCTGGGCACTAGAAAAATCTGGTTTTGTTTTTCAAGTTCACAGCTGGGAGGACTTTTGCTTTTGATCTCAGATGAGACTTTGGACTTTGGACTTTTAAGTTGGTCCTGGAGCAAGCTAAAACTTTTGGGACTGTTGGGATAGAATGATTGTATTTTGTACGTGAGAGTGACATGAGTTTTGGGGGGCCAGGGGTGGAATGATGGAGTTTGGATGTGTTGTCCCCTCCAAAACTCATGTGGAAATTTAATCCCCATTGTGGCAGTGTTGGAAACTGATTTGAGTCATGGGAGCGGATCCCTCATGAATGGATTAATGCTCTCCCTGGAGGAGGGGGAATTAATGAGTGAGTTCTCACTCTATTAGTTTCCACGAGAGCTCGTTACTTAAAAAGACCCTGGCACCTTCTCTCTCTCTTGCGTCCTCTCGCCATGTGATCTGCTTGCACCCACTGGTTGCCTGCCACTTTCTGTCATGAGTAGAAGCTGCCTGAGGCCCCTGCCAGATGCAGCTGTCCCAGAATCGTAAACCAAATGAGCCTCTTTTCCTTATAAATTACCCAGTCTCAGTTATTTCTGTCATAGCAACACAAAGCGGACTAAAACAATGCTCATGGAGAGAAAGACTCAATATTGTCAAGATGTCAGTTCTTCCCATTTGATCTACAGATTCAATGTTGATCCTAACCAAAATCCCAGCAAGTAATTTTGTGGATATCAACAAACTGATTCAAAACTTTATCTGGGGAGGCAAAAGACCCACAGTAG
>NW_007734252.1:66661-81303 GCF_000696425.1 Galeopterus variegatus | reverse complement strand
GAAAATCTAGGTGACCATGGGTTTGGCAAAAGTTTTTTAGATACAACACCAAAGGCATAATCCATAGAAGAACTGATAAGCCAAATTTCATTAAAATAAAAAACTTCCATTCTGCAAAAGACACCATCAAAAGAATGAAAAGACAAACCACAGAATGAATGAAAATATTTGTAAAAGACACATCTGAAAAGGACTATTATCCAAAATATACAAAGAACCTTAAAACTCAAGAATAAGATAACAAATAACTCAATTAAAAAATGGACAAAAGACCTGAACAGCACCTCACCACAGAAGATATAGAGACAGCAAATGGGCTTATGGAAAGATACTCCACATCGTATGTCATTAGGTAATTACAAATTAAAACAATGAGATACCACTACTCACCTATTAGAGTGGCCAAAATCCAAAACACTGACAGGGCCAAATGCCGGTGAGGATGTGGAACAACAGGAGCTCTCGTTTAGTGCTGGTGGGATTGCAAAATGGTGCAGCCACTTTGGAAGACAGTTACAGTTTCTTACAAAACTTAAAATACTCTTTCTGCATGATCCAGCAATCATGCTTCTTGGTATTTACCCCAATGAGCTGGAAACTTATGTTACACAAAAACCTGCACAAAAATGTTTACAGCAACTTTACTCATAATAAACAAAACGTGGAAGCAACTAAGATGTCCTTCAGTAGGTGAATGGATAAATAAACCGTGGTACATCCAGACAATGGAATATTATTCAGCGCTTAAAAGACATGAGCCATCAAGCCATGAAAAGACTTGGAGGAACCTTAAATGCATATTACTAAAGTGAAAGAAGCCAAAGGGAAAAGGCTACATACTGTATTAGCTCAACTACACAACATTCTGCAAGAGGCAAAACTACAGAAACAGTAACAGGATCAGTGGTTGTCAGGGGTTAGGTAAGAAGGAGACAGAACAAACAGGACTTTTAGGGCAGTGAAACTATTCTGTATGATACCACAATGGTGGATACATGTCATTACACATATGTCAAAATCCATAGAATGCACAACACCCAGAGCGAACCCTGATGTAAGCTACAGACTTTGGGTGGTAATGATGTGTCAATGCAGGTTCATCAATTATAACACATATACCAAGCCGGTGTGGGATTTCGGTGGTGGGGGTGGATGTGCCTGTGTGGGGACAAAAAGTATATGGGCACTCTGCACTTTCTGCTCAATTTTGCTCTGAACCTAAAACAGCTATAAAAATAAAGTCTACTTAAGAAGGTTTAAAAATTCAATAATAATAAATTTTAATGTTGTCTACTTTGGCCATGGAGTTTACTACTTTAATCTGTAATTCTGCCTTATTATTCTACTATTTTCCCATATGAGACTAAAGGAGTGAGAACTCAAGTTTTTTTTTTCTAAATCCATATTTTTAAGTAATCCCTCAAATTTGGGCCTCTTCAAAATTTTAGTACCACTTTCTAGGACTGTGGCCTTTACATGATATTTAAACATTTGGATATTTTGGATATTTCATCAAAAGTAACATGCAGATATTTGGAAATAGCTGCATGCTACTAGCATTGGAAGGAGAAGATAAAATATTTACTTTTAACCAGGTATATCAACTACTATAATAACTGATGATGTAAATAAGCTTTCCCACCAAAACAAAACAAAACAAAACAAAACAAAACCACCTTTCTACTTAGTAAGGAACAGATATTTTTGAAAGACCTAATTTTTCTCCAATGCTCAGGCAAAATGTCTTTTGCGTTCATTTATTTTGTGGGGGAAAAAAAAGATACATAATGGAGAAAATAGTCCCTATTTCATAGACAAGCAAACCAACTCCTTCACCAGCTCTTTCTACAAAGGATCCTAGTCTTATAACAGGCAATTTCTTTCCTAAATACACATCTACTAAAAGTGTGTGTCATTGCTGAAATTCTTAACTGGGCTGATTCCAAACATCTGATACATTCCTCCAGTGACTTCCAGGATTGAACCAGCATGACCCCGAGGAACAGCCAGCAGCAGCCTCGTCCCTCTCCATCTCGTCCCCTCTCCAAACTTCCTGATCTTGACGCAAGGAAACACCATCCCTGCCAAAGCTGAGAGCATGCTCTGGACAACAGCTTGCTCTTCATGTCACTTTTTAACGATGTTAGAAACAAGTAATGGCACCTGCCTCTAAAATGAAATGTCACACTCACTCCTTTGTTGCTTTCACTAATTTCATAATACCCTTCTCTCCTCAGTCCCTGCCTTTGACATCTTTCATCCCAGCATATGCATTTTAAACCTGGGGTCCCCAAGCTTCAGTGTGGATCAGCCAGCTGGGTGCTTGTGAAAATGAAGCCATGGGGTCCACCTCTGGGGGTTCAGTTGGCTAGTCCTGTGGCAGGACCCCATATCCTATATTTGTTACATATCCCACAGGGAGTTCTGATGCAAGGGCCTCAGCACCACACCTTGACCAACAGAGCTCTGAATAATAGGAGGAGTGTGCTTTAAGCATCTTCCATATTAAGGAACAGAACAGACTGGGAAGACCTAGAGGTACAAAACTCATACTGATAGGTGTATTCACTGGATGGCAAATGGTTTCTTTGTGTCTCCTCGGTACAGAATGTATGTTAATGTGCATGGCCACACCTGCTCAGATTCCAAGGTTCCCATCTGAGATTGGGAAAACTGATCCATTCCATCGGGCTTTATAACATACAAAATCATCTTAAGCAGAAATGAGAGGAAGGAGGAGAAAACATAAGCCTCTACGCCCCCAGGCCTGGGAGCCCAAAGGAGCCAATTTCCCTGTCCCCTTCCTCCCACCGCAAGCGATCATGGTAGGAGGGATATGTGAAAGTAGGCCGAGATGGGTGAAGCTAGAAGAGTCGTATCAGGATCCCCTGTAGGGCTGGTTAAAACACGAGGGCAGGGCCCATCCGCAGAGTTCCTGACTCAGAACGTCTGGGGTAGGGCCAGAGAATGTGCATTTCTAGCAAGTTCCCAGGCAATGCTGATGTCCCTGGTCCAGGGTCCACACTTTGAGAACCGCTAGGCTAGTGGTCTGTGAAGTGCCATTCAAACAGTCTGTATTAAAGAAAGGAATGGAGAAATTTTTTACCAAAGAAAGAGCCTCTAATACTCAAAATTGAGCATTACAAACATTACACAGAGAAATCTGTTGTTATATACAGTCTCTTGTAACAAAAAGAACTGCTGAATAACATAATCTTGGTACCCATTGATTTAAATGAACTTCAGCTGCTCTTCCACTCAGACACAAATATGACTTGTAATGCTTATTAACCAAGAAACCTTACTGAGGGCCTATCTTCCTCTCCACCCACCCACCTCCAGCCCCGTCACCCTCTAGCCCATTACCTTTTCATTTTCTTCATAGCACTTAACACCTTCTGTGTAGCACTACCTATAGGACCTCCGTGAAAGTGCAACAAATGAATCCACTCATTCATTCATTCATTCATTCCATAAAGGTCTATGTGCCTACCATGCACTGAGGATAAAAAGGTAGCTGTGGTATGAGCCCTGCCTTCACAGAGCTCACGTTCACGCTGAGAAGCCAGACAAAGACACAAATGACTGTGATACAACATGAAAAGTGTCAAGAGAGAAGAGGATTCATATACCTGATATTCACAACAATGACCTGAATGAGGTTGGGTAATGAATGCTATTCTCCCCATTTGAAGGTTGGGAAAGACTCACAGGAACTAATTGATCTGCTTGAAGCTTCAGAGTCAATGAAGAGGTAGAAGTCTCCCCACTCTTGAGCCAACGCAGCACATAATTTATCAAGGTGAGGTGATATGTCTTAGCTGACTTAAACAGCTTTTACAATAACATATTTTGAAGATGCTAATTGTTAACTATCCACTTGATGTGGTGTTAAAATGAAATACATCTGGGTGAGAGCATGGAGAGTCTACTTTTTAATTAAAAATAAGAATAATAAAATAAAGTTCATGCGAGACTGAAAGTCACATTGGAATTGTCTGGTAATCCTACAAGAAATAAAAACATTTTTAAGTCTACAAAGACAAAGGATCCTTATTGTTATATTTTCCTAATATTGTTAATTTTTATTTTTATTGATAATATTGTTTTATTATCATATTCTCTTCTGGTGACTTTTTACTGGTTACATCCTATCTCCTCTGTAAGGATTCATCCTTAATTACCAAAATCCCTCTGAAGTTTCCCCTCCAGCCACTTGGTCCTCACCTCTGCATAAATGATCATCACATCAGCTCAGTAAAGCTGACCACATCAACTTCAGATAACAACACCTCCTTCCAATTCATCTTCCCATCCACTGACAAAACTCATCTTTCCTCTGGCCCAGCAGAACCAAGAGCCCATCCATCTTCTAATTTCTAAAACACGACATTTCACAAACTGTTTACTTACATCCATGCCAACAATATTACTCAAATGTGGTGGAGTGAAAAAGCCACAGAGAATAGCGTAGTTGGCCAAGAGCAGTATTTGGGGATCTAAAATTACAGGGAAAATCATACAACATTCATTTTACTTAGTCCCAAATCTCTATCAGATGATGTTGAGCAGAAAGATTCCAAAATTGGCAGGGAGAAAGGAAAAGTCGTCTGAAAGTTTGGGCCATGCCAGGGCAGCCTTATAATAAGAAGGTGATGTGCCCTTGAAAAGCTGTCAGAATCAGCCGTGTCTGCTAGGCAAGGATAAACTCACGGAGAAATGTGGGAAAGAAAAACAAATGGAAATTATTGCCAAAAGGTGAGAGCAAACAAAGAAAAGAGAAAGCAGAATTGTTTATAGAGTATTTAGAGGACAGCATTTACGACACAGCAAAATCTGAGATGCTAGTCAATCCCATTCTGTTCAATTCAGTTAGCATTTGTACCATAGCAACGCAAGTGCCCTGGGTACTTAAAATAAATGACACAGCAAAATCTGAGATGCTAGTCAATCCCATTCTGTTCAATTCAGTTAGCATTTGTACTATAGCAACGCAAGTGCCCTGGGTACTTAAAATAAATAAATAAATAAATAAATAAATAAAACTCTGCTTCCCCGGAGATAAGGAGATGATGCCTCTTCCACCTGGCCCAGAGCCAAGTAAGAGTGAAATAAGAGTACTTGGGAGCACCAAAGACAGAGCCATGATTTTCACCAGGGGACCTGAGAAGAGGGGCGTGTAAGAGGCAGGGGCACCCAGGAGGGAGCAGTCCTGAGCAGGCAGATGGGAGTCCCCGAGAGCTCATTTTTTTAACCATGCAGGGGCCCTGCTCTCCAAGCACTTTCCCTATATTACCTCATACAGCCCCCAACATGCCTCTGAATGATGGTAGAGACCGTCTTTATACCTGCTTTGTGAATGGAGTCAACTTAGCCTTGTCCCCAGTCTCACAGCTGTCTGCCCAAAGTCACCAGTGAGGATGTGTTAAGGTCAAGATAGGAGCCCTGTATTCTAACTCCAAAGACAGAACTTCCGATCACTGAGTGACACTGCCTCTAGTTCAAAGCAAGACAAGAGGAAGAAGACAACCAAGGCAGGTAAGGTAGGAGGGGGGAGACAGTAACCAGTTGTATTTCCTTCTTGTCACCACATGGTCTTGGATCTAAGTGACAATGTATGCATAGAGTCTCAGTATCCAACAGACTGGGTCTACGTGAAATACTTAATCCATAATAATAAGCAGGGCAAATTAACAGGTTCATATGAACATATACAAATAAATACAGCCATGATGTACTTTTCCTTAAGTACCAAAACAACCAATTTGTGTCACACCAACAAATAATGTACTATTTTCTCTCTACTAAGAAGGCAGAAAACATCAATAGTAAAACATGCACTTAGAGCAAGATAAGACCATAGTTTCTTCTTCATCTATAAATCATTGTGCTTAATCACCACAGCAGGAAGCTTTTAAAAGCAAGACCCTGTTGGGAAGCAGTTAGATATATTATTTTCTATGTTTCTGTATATTTTTTCAAATTTTATAATTAAAAATACTATATTTAGTAGGAAAAAACACTCATGTGTTCCAAAATGTATAAATCTTAAAAAAAAAAAATACTTTAATCACCAATGCATCAACAATTGTGCAATTTTCCAACTATAGCAAAAATATAGATACAAAAGTACTTCAAAAAGTTCATGGAAAGATTAGTATTATCTTTCAATTCTATTTTTCCACGAACTTATTGAAATACCCTCATATTTGGGGCCGGCCCGGTGGCGCACTGCTACAGTGCGCCGCTTGGGAGCGCGGTGGCGCTCCCGCCGAGGGTTCGGATCCCACATACAGACCAGTTCCCGCTCACTGGCTGAGCGAGGTGTGGGTGCAACACTGAGGGTTGCGATCCCGTTGCCGGTCCCGGTCCGGTACGGGTGCGACACTGAGGGTTGCGATCCGTTGCCGGACACGAAAAAAGACAAAAAAAAAAAAAAGAAATACCCTCATATATCAAACATTCAACGGACTATAAAAAAACTGGATGAAAAAAAACCCATATGCACCAATCTTTGACTTGATGTATTCAAAACTGAGATAACCCAATGTTTAGAAGTCTCCTGCCTTGACAAGTTTCTCTAAATTGCTAAGTGTTGAGGTGGCTTTTAAATTCCCATACAAAGGGTCATAAATACTGCCCAGGATTGGGTCCCTTCCGGATCATTTTCTCAAAATGTGGGCCACCTCCACCAGCATAACCTGTGGTGCTTATTAAAAACCCCAGAGATTCTGATTTAATAAAGCATTTTAGCAAACTCCTCCAGTGATTCTGCAGGACATTCACATTTAAGAACCACCAATCTGGAATGTCTTTAAAACAGGTCCAGTAAAAATGGCCAGAGGCATAACCAAAATCACCTGTGGTCAATTCTTCATCTCTCCTAGCACCGCCTGGAGCAACCAGCACTCCTGCCTTAGGGAAGAGGCCAAGTTAGATCCAGGGTTACAGACTGTGTGGCAGGTACCCAATCAAGCCCCCACCCACCGATCCTTGGGCTACTGCCAGGAAATCCCCAAGTGTCCCAGAGGTGAGCTCACTTTGAGCTGCCTACCTCCCAGCCCACGTGCTTGTGTTATGAGTTGAATTGTTCCCCCCACCCAAAAAAAAGATACATTGGAGTCCTAACCCCCATACCTCAGAATGTGACTTTATTTGGATAGAGGGTCTTTACAGAGGTAACCAAGTTAAAATGAGGTCATTGGGCCCTAATCCAATATGACCATTATCCTCATAAAAGGGGGAAATTTGGACTCAGAGACAGACACACATAGAGAGAAGATGACGTAAAGAGACACAAGGAAAAGATGCCATCTACAAGCCAAGGAGAGAGACCTGGAACAGATCCTTCCCTCACTGCCCTCAGAAAGAACCAATCCTGTCAACCTCTTGATTCTGGACTTCTGGCCTCCAGAACTGGGAGATGATAAACTTCTGTTATTCAAATTCACCCACATTGTGGCACTTCGTTACAGCAGCCCTAGCAAACTATAGCTTGGAAAATCATAAAGTGAAATTAGGCAGTGAAAGCCAACCCAGATGGGTTAGGGCTGTGCCACGGTTTGAATACCCCCCAAAAAACTCATGTTGACATTTAATTTCATTGTGACCAGCATTAAGAGGTGGGACCATCAACAGGTGATTAGGCCATGAGGGCTCTACCCTCATGAATGGATTAATAGCATTACCACGGGAGTTGGTTCCTGATAAAAAGGATGAGTTCCCCTTTCTCTCTCTTACTCTCCCGGGCTCTTTCTGCTCCCGCCTTCGGATAACACAGCACAAAGGCCTTCACCAGATGCCGGCACCTTGACATTGGACTTCCCAGTCTCCAGAACTGTGAGAAGTAAATTTCTTTTCTTTATAAATTACCCAGTCTGTGTCATTCTGTTATAGCAGCACAAACCGACTAAGGCTGTCAGGAGAGTTCTAAGACCAAGACCTCGAGACAGAATCCTGCAGCAATGAGCATCCACAGAGTCCAGAGCAATAGAAAGAGCCACAAGACCTGGGGTGGGGTCTAAGCACTGCTCCCCTCATTTGGAAAGAGGGTAATCATGCCTGCCTCAATTACCCCACAGGGTGTGAAGATCTAGAAAATGACCTTTGTAAGCTCTAATGCACCACACAAGTCACCCTCGCTCCACAGCAGCTCCCTGTTGTGTGATCTACCTCGGGCAGTGTTAAAAGAGCAATGACACAGCCCTTATCCACTGAGTCATGCCTGTTCATCACTAGGAAGGACTTGGAAGCGAAATCTGCATTTTAGGAACATTTAATTTGAGCTCCCAAACATGTTTGAGTATGTTTGGAATATCCAAGACAACAAATAACAGGGTCAGAAACAGCAAAACCCTGTGGTTGCCAAAGTCCTTTTAACAAGTCAGGCTCCCTAAGGGCAAGGGTTCACTGGGCAGTCCAGGCAGGGAGCAGGCGCCCATGGGCTGGGGGAGGGCTTCACCATGAAGGTTTGAGTACTATCACAACATAGAATTTATGGTTCCTAAATGTTTATTTTAGCTAGTGTTGAGAACACATATTTGACCCAGTGCGAACCTGACATCTGGGTCTCTCTCCCGATGCTGGACTGTCTGTGCCGCATGACAAGATTTTCCAGCTCACCCTCCCGCCCCAGCTCCCAGCATTGGGGCCGGGGCAACCCTGCGAGTAGCTGCCATGGTAAACCTCACTGCAGATCTGTTGGCAAAGCAGCTGTGAATGGCCATAGCAGGCATACGAAAAACGTGTAACCATTCTGGGCCTGCCTCCCGAGCTTGGCTAGCACAACACCAGGACAAAGGGATGGCAGACAGCTTGAGAGAGTCCCCTCAGTCACCTGAACTCCAGCTGCTTCACATGCTCCTGGATGCTGCCATCTACTGCAGCATCTCTGTGCACCAAAGGTACACGTGACTGTATCTCCTCTGCATATAATTTAAGGAAAATTTCTAGAGTTGGGTTTTGGTTTTTTTTTTCCCCTAAGCAGCATGGGCTGAATGCCAATGGAAAAGCAATGGAATATCGATTTTCTGTTTCTCGCTAAGGAGAGAACAAGTCATTTGATGTGCCATGAGTTAAGTGAGTAAAACCAGACCCTGCACTCCCTACAGCTGGCTGTGTTTCTCCTCTATTCATAGAACCTGGCACATGGTAAAAGCTCAACAGATATTCTTTCAATAAATGAAAGAACCATCCATGCATTTACGGAGGGCCTGCAATGCGCCAGGCACCCGCTTTGGATTCACATCTGCATCTTCCCTCTTCCCTCCACCTCACCCTACCAGCTCCTTTATTCACTCTTCTCTCTCCTTTATTCTTTAGTGTTGTCTGTTCTCAGGTCCAGTCTCCTCTTTAAAGTTAAGCCTACTGGCAAAGTCTCTATCTGGCCTGCATTTACCCTAAAGGGGGGGGACAAAAAAATTACAAGAAGCAATCAGGGGGATAGGTTCAGTTCAGACAGAGGGGAAAAAAAGCAAAGCTGGAGAAAGGCAAAAACTTTACATATTGGAGGCTTAACGCCCCACTCAGAAGACAAAATCTATAAGCCACAAAAACCCACTACAAATGTTAAAAGCTGGAGAAAGGCAAAAACTTTACATATTGGAGGCTTAACGCCCCACTCAGAAGACAAAGTCTATAAGCCACAAAAACCCACTCTTTGGAAAGAGAACAAATGTGGTATCATCTCTTTTGCTCAAAACAGATATCACTATCAACAGTCATCTAATATTAATAACTAAAATGACATATCCCGTGCTATGATTTCAACTCCTAGAGCTCCACACACAAAGGGCGTCTGGAAAAGCAACATTAACATGCAATCGGGCATCTCCACATAGTGACCGGGCAGCGAGAGCCCAGAGACCACCTTGGTGGATGCACATACCCATTCTCTGTCCTTGCGTGGGTCTACTGCCTCTTTGTTTCACATCTCTCTCGTCTGCAATTTAGGGTTCACTAAATCTTTAGTCTTCAGAAGCATTTGTCCATGGCCCATTTAAATTAAATTTCAATGAACGAAATACAATCCAGGCTGGCTCGAAGGGACACCTATTTTCTTCACCAGATTAAGCAAACACTGAATAACAATGAATTCATCCAATTTCTTATGCAGAAATATCTTTTGCACCAATTGGACATGATCCATACAGACTAAAATTCTGCAGCTAAACCTTTAAATTATCCTCCAAATAGAATGAGAAATAGAAGAGATCCTGAGCTATGCATTTAAGTGCACATGCACATTTTATGATGACTGTTATCTTTAGAGGGAGCTTTATGTTAACATTTGGTTGGTTTTTGTATTCTCATGTGTAATAAACCATACCAAGTGCAATTGTTCAATCTCAGCATAATAAGGAAGTGAGAGAGGAAGGAGACCACAAATCAACTTATTTTACCATCTCAATATCACTGCTATTTACTGAAGTAGTTAGTGACAAAAATTGATGATGAAATTTTTTCCATCAATTTCCATTCAATTTATGAATACCTCAAGGGTTATTTCCCTCCTAAGCAGCAAGATTTTACACAAAGAGAACTAGAAAAGCATATTTAGTCTGTCTTAAATTTCTTCTAAAATAAATCGCTCAGGGGTACAAAACAGCCCGAACTACTTTAAAGCTACAATACAAAAAGTTATCCACAACTACATTATTTTTTTTTTAAAGGCCACTGGGGAAACATACAAAGGGAAAGAAAAAAAAAGTAGTAGATAAATGTGGCAGGATTTACTTGGCTTGATCCAATACTAAACTCTAAGAATCTGGTTTCATCAACGCTTTTGTACACATTTTCCTTCTCCTTGATACATCTAACAATCCTACAAAATATTAAGGTTTTAGCATAGTCATTTCTGGATGGAAAAATATGGAGTCAGAGAGGTGAAGTAATTCCCCAAGGCCACACAGCTCCTGAGGGCTTCAGCACTTGAATTCAGGTCCTTTGAAACCAAAGCCAGGGGTCTTTCCTGGTGTCACACTGTTCAGCCATGGACATAGGTTTCACAGCCCCAATAGTCTCGTCTGAACGCAGAAGGCTCCCTCATATCTGGATCTCCCAGATACACACAAAACAAGTTCCCCACTGAAGATATCCATCTTGCAGATACATTACTTTGGATTAAGCAGTGACCTACCCCAGCATCCTTTTTAAAAACACAATTACTGCTGAAGGGAGTTATGATCTCCATTTCTAGCATTTAGGCCCGAATTCACTTGTCAGACTAGACAGTCAGTATAGGAAGGCTAATCTTTCGAATGCTGAAAACCACAGAAAAGGAAAGTGATGGTGCTTAGATCCTGGTACTGTCCACAGGGCTACCCTCCTAGGAGTTGGAAGGAAAATTTAAACCAAAAGCTAGGGGCATCTGTTGTCGGTATTGTGACATTAAACCAATGTAGCAGCTTCCTCTGGAACCCTATACAGTAACTGTTCAACCCTAACTTTTCTGACCAGCAGCCTTCTGTGGCCTCTCTTTCTGGATCACCAGGGGGCAAACCCAGCTAAACACAGGCACAAACATTTCTTTGCCTCTCTCGCCTGGAGAAGCAGGAAGCCATGAGGCTATTCTTCAAGATCTGGATGCTCTCCTTCTACAGCATCCTTGGGTCTTCTAGAACATCTTTGAAACCCCAAATACTCAGACAACTTGAGAATGAGGAATTATCCTCTTTTAAAGAGGGCACTCAACTGCATCATTAGCCAAGTGAACAACTTTTTTTTCAGGGGCTTAATAAAAATTTTTAATTACACTTCATAGACTTCATACAGGGCAAGTGAATATTTGCTATTAATATTCACAAGAGTGCATTTTATCACATGTAAAGTGAGTCTGCATTTTCATGCCCCTGCCCCTCAATACTCCAATCAGGTTTCCTGTCTTGCCCAGTCTCCTAGAAGCAAGAAAACTTCTTAAAGCCCTAGAGAATTCTCTCTAATAGGCATCAAGAAGCATCTGCCAACCTGTAAAATCCTCCCCTGTATTTTTAACCTCTACACAGCAATATCCCACAGCAATGGTGCTGTGACAGGTGGGTTTTCTCTAGGTTACAGGCAAACCACGTTATACCAGGTTTTGAGCAGAAGGAGTTACTGGGGGGAGAAGAGGGCACATCATTTGACCCGAGCAATTCTAAATTCAGGGAAATGCTGACACACTCCTGTCAAGTGTAATCTAAGAAGTTAAGAATTGAAAAATTATGATTTAATCTAAAATGCCTACAACCCTGAGCATTTCTGATTTAGTGGTTTGAGTTCAATAAGCAGGAGGCTGTTCCTGTCTGCCATTATTCCTTGATCATAGCCAAATCATAAAACATGTGGGCGTTCCTTTTTACAAAATAAAACCACTACGCCAAAGCCCCTCTGTTCCCTTCAAGGATAGAAGGCATTTTTCAACAAACAAGGTCACTAGAATGACTATCAGAAATTCTTTTTATTCATCCACCAGTATTTTAAAATCCAAACTATACGCAAAGCAAATTACTAAATTTTACTTATTATGCTGAATAGTAATAAGCAGCTGAAATTTTAGCAGATTCCAGTCCATGTGATAATGGCTCAAACTCTATGCAAACAACATCTAAGAATGCTTAATTTTTTTCTAAGGGGAAGTAAGACGTTGTATTTCCAATTAGCACCAGACATAGCATCTGCTTGTGAAGAGGAGCCTCAAAATTCATTTTAACTTAATCCTTAATTTCACAAGGCATAGCGGAAATATTTTCCAGTGTTCTCAAATCTATACACATCATTAAAACATTTTTCTAAAGCACTGCTACACATGCATATTAACTGGAAAAGCACAACAGGAAACTCCACTGAAAAGCAGTAGAGTGGAAAACAATCAGGCCTCAAGGATAGAGAAGTCTGGTTGCTGTTTTCAGAAAGCTTCAAAAATTTCTGATGTTTTATTCCAGAATAGGACCCTCCACTTCCCATTCCCCTCCTGTCATTAGCTCAAGAATGTTTTTCACTTGTTGGCATCATGTTTAAATTAATTGTATTGGTTCTGCCATATGGCACATCTTCAAATGGGAATTTTTTCCTAGCTCCAGATTCACAGGTGTGACAGAGTGACTAATACCTCGGTTGAGTGCAGAGGGCTCCTGGATGCACGGCATGGCTCTGTACAACACATTGCTGCTGGCACTGATACAATCATTACCCTGACCCCTTTCTAGGTGGTGGTGAAGGCTGCAGGTAATGGGTATTTTGTATTTCAGACTTCAACTTCCCCAAGTCAGCATCTGCCCCTTCAAGTGATCGGTGGGAGACACTCCACCCCACCCCCCAAAATCTGGACAGCCCCATTTTGCTACTGTGCAGGGGGGCCACTGTCAACATGGCAACTTACGTTTGGTGCATCTCTGGGAGCCAGGGGCCTTACTCCAGCCATGGCAGCACTGCCCTCCACAGACATTGACCCTGAAACAAAGCAAGACCCCTGAGTCCAGCAGCAGCAGCACTATCTTCCCAAGAACCCAAGCTTCCAGAGGGTTCCTAAACAGCCAGACTCCTGCTCCCACACTCCTCTGGACTGGAGAGAGTCCTAACGTGTAGAAGGGTAAGGACCAAATATCAGGGAAGGGTGGGAGAACCAAAAAGCCTGCACAACCTAGAACTATACAGGAGGAGAGAATGAGGCCTGAAAAAATGGTTCTCTTAGCCCCCAAATTAAAGTAGAGCCAAATTGATTATGTATATCATCTGCGCCACATCTGAAAGCGAGTTTCAGAGAGAAGTGTCCAAAAAAGAGTGAGGTCACGTTGCCTGGAACCACCCCTGAATAAAATAAGCCAAATAAGCAAAACAAGATTTCCCCCACACCCCAACCTGCGGTTAAGGGGGAGGACGCAGGTCACGGAGCACACTTACGAGCGCCCAGTAACAGAAACTTTCCAGCCAAAACTTCTGTCGGTGCCTAAGACGCCCCGCCCCAGGAAAGCAGGCCCCACAGGTGCAAGGAGGGCCAAGCTCACCATTTCTAGGATGCTGAGTTCTAGGACACAGACCGGGAGCTGGATCTTTACAGCCAGCCCTCATCAAAACATTTTTTTCTCATGAGCTAGCCCAAAATGAAAACTGAGTTGCGAAGAGAAGCGGAGTTGATGCTGAGGGATTAAGCTGTAGTGACTTCACGTTGCCGCCCATCTTCTAGGGGTAGCTGGTGTGCGCGCAGGGGGTTCCGCCCCAGGCAGAAATGCCTTTTGTGCTTCCCGCAGCTCAGCAACAATGCACGCCGGGGTTAGTGCCAAAGTGCCTGGGCTTCCCCGCACTCGCTCTGCCCGTGGCGCTCCGGGGCCGGCAGAGGCGGGGAGAGGGAAGGCGACCCACCGCGCACGACGCCGCCGGCCACCGCGGGGCTCCGAGTGGCCCTGACCCGCGGGGCCAGGCACAGGCGGCGCGCGCGGAGGGAGGAAGGGGGTGTGGGCTTACCCCTGCAGCTGCTGCTTCGGGTGAACCTGCAGCCTCGAGCCCCCGCCGCTCTGGGTCTCCTGCGGCACTTTGGAGCGCGCCACTTGCCTGCCTTGTTTGGCGAACGGGGCGGCCGCCGGGTGACCGCCGGGCTTGGGGTGGAGCTGCCCGCCGGGGCTCCCGGAACGCGCCGGCTCCGGCGGTGGCAGCGGTGGCCGGAGCCC
>NW_007734252.1:53204-65661 GCF_000696425.1 Galeopterus variegatus | reverse complement strand
AGGCAGCCCCGGCTGCAGAGTCTTTAAAAGTTCCTCTCCCTTGGAAGCCAGTGTCACATCGGAGCAGCCAATCTCCGGCAGACGTGACGTCAGGCGGCAGATCCTAATTGGGGAAAGCGTGAGAGGAGCCCGAGGACGCGCCGCCACTCTCCACATCCACCGAGACTGTTACCGGGGGTCGCAAAGGCACAGGTCCCCACGCCCCGGGCCCTTGTCTCGGGAGGAGACAAAGGGCTCAGCTAAGTTACTGAACCGTCTTTCCCGCTAAAAGCCCCACAGGATTCGTGTGATACTGTTTGGAAGTCCAGGCATTTTCTCATCCGTGTCTGCTCGGATACTTGCTGCGGGGGGTAGAGTAAAATACTAAATCGGGCCCCAGCAAGGACTGGCGGGTGCGCCGAACTCTCAATCGGAAAGCGTTTAATGGTTTTCTTTGAGACGGTCAAAGCTCCGCGTGACTTCCTCGGTCTGCAGCCTCTGGTACCCTCGTCCTCGCCTGGCAGGGAGGAGAGCGCAGGGCGGGCGGCAGGGGGCGCCCGCGTAGATGGGGGAAAAACGCAACAGGAGTCACCGGAGATCACATTAAGGGAGATGGCAGAACGTTCCAGGGGATAGAGTCCCTGTAGGTCACCCAGGGACTCTGTCCCCTGTAACATTCTGCCATCTCCCTTAATACTTCTAGCATTTGAGTTTAAAACGATGTCACCATCAAAATGCATTTTATTATACGAATGCAATAGAAAACCGCTGTCCAATTTTTTAAAAAGCCTTTAAATAAAGAATGATGGTCTGTTTCCAAGGATTTGATTATTCTAGTATTTGCTGCTTATCCTTTTGTTGTCTGCGTGCATTGGCTAGTAGACAATTGGTAGCAGCTGACAACTGCTTACGACGTGACGTATTCAAGGAAAAATGATTTTAAGTTGAAGAAACTTAATCCATGAATCTATTCTTTCTGCACATTGAAGAAAGACCTCAATATTTGATTTGACAGGAGAGGGCCTCAGTCCAGCTGCCTGAACACCAGCTTCCTCTGAGAACACAGTCTGAAAGCCACTGTCATAGAATAAATAGCACTGGACGGCAGGGAAGAGACCCTCAGTTCCAGTCCTAACAAGGCTGCTAATTAGCCAAAAGACCACAGGCAGTTCATCTCTCGGTTCTGAACCTCAGCTTCCTCCTCCACGACACAGAGGACTTGGATTGAAAGTCCCTTCCATCCCTAATAGAACATCAAGGGTCTCTCTGGACAGGATCATTCCAGGCCAGCCTCTGAACCAGGCCAAAGCGAACCAGCTGAGAAAACTGAGGAAGCAGGAAGTTCAAGGAGCCACCTTCCCAGCACCGGTTCTGTATGAAGGATACAACACAAGCTAATAAACATGCACCAAGTGCCCATCCTGAAGAAGGCACAAAGGCAGACTCTTTAGAGATACAAAGCATTACAAGGCACACCTTGGTCTTTGAGAAACTTCCTATGTAGTTAGGGAGACAAGATATAAACAAAAGCTTTAAAAAAAAAAAGATAACAGCTGAATTAAACAACACATTGAGATTATAACAGAACTCTCACAAGGCAGGACCTCATTTCGTATGATGCCTGTATCATAGCACTGCCCATAATTCTTTGTTATCTGGTGAAAAATTCACAACATGTAAGGAAACATTTCCTATCTGCAACTCAGATCGGTCCACGAAGATTACACCTCTCAGGTTGGAATTACATAAGAGCAGTTGAAATGGATGGGGATGGGAGGGGGGTGTCTAGTAGAGATAAAAACATTCCGAAGAGCCAGGACAGAGAGGAGAGGTGTCAGACAGGTCAAAGCTCAGAAGACAGTAGAGAACAGCCTCAGCAACAAGACCAGACTTCAGTAGTCTTCAGTGGTTTGGGGCTGTTCTGGTGGGTCACTCATGGGACCCAGATGGACGGATGGCATACATGAAAGCCGCTTCCCAGTAATGAAAGGCAGCTGCCTGTAGTGGGCACAGCCTGGAGGGGAGTCCAGGGGGCTGGGCTCTACCCCTGCTGCTTTACTTCACATGGGAACTTGAGCAAGTCATTTCACCTCTCTGAGCCTCAGTTTCCAGAGGACCTGGGAATCTGCCTGGGATCTTCATAAGGGGGGTTGGGGGTAAGAATGACCTTTACTTTGCTCTATGGCTCTGCAGAAAAATGTTTTTACCATCAAAAATATACAATGCAGTCTTTCTCTTGACCCACAGCAGGGCAGAGGTGGGCATTTCACACCAATCTTCAACCCAATTACAACCTACCTTATGACAGCTTTGGATATATCACAGTCAGACCATCTCTGAAACATAACCACAGGAAAAATATCTACTGTGGATATTAATCCCATCCCTAAAGGACCCATATACATGTTTGTGTACATGTGTGTATACACGGCCATTAAAATGGAAATATACACATAAGCAGCCCAACTGTCTGGTTGGAAGACTCTAACAAAGTCACAGTTTTCCACATAAGTCTCTTGCTATTTACATAACTAGTAAAATAATCCTTGAAAAATGTGTTACGTATCCCACATACTATCATATGAGATGGTCGCTCATCTAAAACACTGAACTCACTATTATTCTGAAAGTGAAAGCCCAGTTTCTGTCAGGCATGGGCACCGGATTTTGCCAAGTTTAGACCCAGTTTAATGTCATGGATCCTGGACCCAAATCCCTTTAGGGTTCAAGGTCCATTTATATTGGCAGTACACAACTTCCTGGTTCAAAACACAAGTCTTTAAAGATCTCATAAAACTTCTTGGACTTCAGATGGTTATTACAAAACAATACTCAGATGAGCTAAGTGTAAATGAATCAGAAAAGAGGATTATGTTTCCCATAAAAACTCATGGGTTTGAGGATTAGAGAGAGAAAGAAAGGCTGGCAAATGCCAAACATTTGAAAGCGCTTTGAGACCATTAGTCAAACTCCAAATGCAGCCAGGTTCTCTCATCTTTACACTTTATGAGTTTTGTAATTGAAAATCTTTTCCTAAATTTAAGATCAGCAACAAATCAACTTTAGTGGCTGCCTGTGATCAGAACTGCTTCCACCCGTGTTTTCTTCCAGCCAAGGATTTCATGGAGCACCTCTTAATCCTCTTCTAGTTTCATCAAGAAATTCTTAGAAAGAGAACAGGAGGGAGAAAGGAAAGAAACAGAAAGCCAGCGGTCTATAGATAAAAGGAAGAGAGAGAGCGCGTGCAAGAGATACGGAAAGGAAAGTAGAAAGGAGAAAACAGGAGACAGGTGTGAATGGAAAAGACAGGTGCAATGGAAGGGTGCAAAAGGTGGATAGAGGTCAGGAAGGAAGAGGAATGAGTTGGAGTAGGGGAAAGGGAGGAGAAATCAGTGACTGGGAGAAGGAGCTGACAGAGGTCTGAGAAGGGGGAAGGGGAAGAATGAAAAATGAAATGTAGGGAGAGAAGAACTACAGACAGAACCTGCAATTATATTTTCTCAGGCTGCTCACTAGGATCTGGGAGCCTTTCTGACCTGAACATCAGCTTGTCCGGGTTTGGACCACTTGTGGCCTTAGGAGGTGCTAGCACCATGTGGCTGACTGCCCCACACCTCATACAAAGCTGTAGGGACAGGACGTCCCACGTTCTCCTGTACAAGCAGTAGGCCAAAGACAAGCTTCAGCTGTTAGATAGGGACCTCATTCATTCTCACAGTCCCCTCTCTTGTATTTTCAATTATTTCATCCAAAAGTAGGAGTGAGGGATATTAGAAATGTGTGACCGCCTCCACATTTGACTCGGCTTCTATGAGAAATAACATGAAGCTTTACAAATGAAGAATTAAAGCAGAGACTCATCTGATAAAAATGTCAGTATCTGTCTGCCAAGCCGTGCAAGCAAGATGGAGACAAGTCGGCTTTGCAGAGAGAGAGAAGAGGCCCCCTGGACTAGAGCAACAAGTAGAACTGAGCTTTACCCCAGCATTTCCCTTCCCTTCAAAACTTCAGGTTTGAAACTTTAGCACCTTTAGTTGTTTTTCAACAAACATGTATTGTGCAACCATAGGACCCTCAGCTAGTCTATGTAGAACTTTAGAGCCAATTCAAAACAAACTGCCATTTTAGGTGGAGAAGTTAAAATAAATATGTCATTGGATTGCAGCCCAAAGTTGCCCCTGGGCCACAGAGTGCCTTTGTGCTGGTCCTGAGTGCCTGGCTGTGGCAATACAGACCCTGTCCACAGGAAGCATGCAGTCTAATGGGGTAAACAGATCCTGAATAAATAGTTACATGTGTGGTAAGTATTGAAAAAAGACTATGGGGTGGGAAACAAGACCCATGAGAGGAAAAAGGGTCAGGAGCATGGTCTGCCTTCCTACAAATTTAGAGGAGCCAATCACCAAAATGTGAACTCACTAAAAATAAAGTCTTGTGTACACTAGTTTTCCCTTTCTGATTATTCTGTTCCCTTCTCACTTGCCTTATATATAATCAAGAGTATCACACACTGGGGACTGCTAAAGACAACAAAATGACTCTCTGCACCTAGCCAAAATCTGTAAATTTAGCTTTCACTGAGATTTTTTTCATTCCCATTTATTCAGAACTTTTGAACATTAAACATGAAGTTACATAGTAATTAAATAGCTGTCAATGCAATTTTATTTACACTTGTCATTCACACCCTCCAAACCTCATGGGGCCACTGGCTGGTCTGCATTCAAGGAGGCATAAAGGAAATACGTTCCTGCTCTCAACAAGTTTGCATCTTGGAAAACACTTGGATGTATACCAAACTGAGATGCACTTTAACAAAGAAATCTATGAAACACTTGCCTTTTGATCAGAAGAAGCCCCCCAGATTACTTTCATTTCATTTTGGTATCTCAGTTTTAAACACTTCTTTGACCTTCCAGTCAGTCCACGGAAATTTTCCTAGTTTCCCTGCTTAAATTTAAGTTCAAAGATGCCCAGATACCTGCAAGGTTGGTTGAGTGCCAGATGGGCAATGATGTTCTCTCCAGTCAGATGCAGCTACTTATAAATCATGGTTCAGTTTTAAAAGGAACCTCCCATTTTGCTTCAGTTTCAATGTTTTCCACGTTGTTGAGTTGCTAGGATTGCTTCTTTATGTAAATTTCAGGACATTAGTGATTAGAATTATTATTTATTTTGTCTACATTAGAATTTTCACCAAATGGCACTAGTACATGGTGCTACTGAGTTAACATTTGATCCTAATTATTTTTTTCCAAAATATTCTCTCTGCATCCCATCAAATTGATGAAGACATTGCATAGTGAATAAGGCAGTCTAGAAAAAAAGAAAATAGGGAGTCTTGAAGGTACTATACCACGTCTACACATCAATTTCTAGCCATATCTGCTTTTCTAAGATCCAAGGCCCTTCACAGACTGCCTCATTTTTTCAACGTAATCTTGGGCTACCACACCTTCCCCCCCCCACCCCGCCAAAACAAACCTTCTGTTCTGGCTATAATTATCTACACATTTTTCTTCTTTCTCTTTGAAAGAGAAAAAAAAAGATCCTGATTAGCCACTAATCTGCAGAAATATGACAAACTCCTGCCTCCAAGTCTCCCTCCATAGCATCTCCTGAAATACCCTCATCTCAACTAAATCCTCCTTCTTCAAATAAAATTCAAAATCCTTTACTTCCATAAAGCTCTTTGGAGCACCATAAACCTGAGTTTACTCTCTGTTCTTAATTCCTATAATCTTTATTATCCATCCTAGGCACTGAACACGCTTTGTAATAGATACAGAACACTTCTTGCAGGTGAAGCTTTTTTTCCTACTTGGTCATAATAAGATAAACCAGAATTAAGGCAAGTCATGGTTAATAATTGACATTTGGTTAGGCCATTCTGACTTGTCTTTAACTGTTTGCAGGTGGGGTGCTGCTGAGCTATGAGGTTTGCCCGAAATTTCCCCCAAACTGAATTAAGTTGCTTTAACTGAATCAAGCAGTAGACCTCTTGGGGGGGGGGCAGTTTCCTATCCCTGAATTAATGGTTTGAAAAGTTCTGTAGAAAGAATTTTGTTACATTTGTGTCTGAACGCTGTTATATTGACAGTATATCATTAAAATAGCCATGCTTTTATAACATCTCTCTTCTGTTGCCCTCTCAACTTACCCTAGTATTGGAGGCCAGGACATACTCTGAGAATGCAACTAGTAAAAATCAACATAATATGGATGAATGGAGCAATATACAGATGTGATTCACACCACCAAAGAAATACCAGCTATGTAAGGAAAAGCCTGGCTTTCTAAACAGAGAGGGGAGACCAGTAAAACCAGCCCACTGTCTGTGATTCCTCCAGGTTTCCTGGTTTTAAAGCCCAGGTTTAAAAAGCTACTGCTGAGAGGGATCAGATTACATCTGCCAGCTGCCAAAGAACTTTACACTTAACCCTTTCCAATCCTCAACCTGGATCTTCCACTTCCATTACACTTACTAGAAAGGGCATCTGCCATCCTTATAATCCCCTTATGTTTTCTTCCCTATGAGCAAGTGATGGGCCAAAGCCCCAGCTGAAGCTGCCTGCACCCACACTGATTTCCATGCTTCAGCCTCAACCCTGGAGGCCTGTGTTGGGAGCAGACACCTTGTATGTCATATCGCCAGTGCCTAACACAGTGTGCAATTCATAGCAAATGCTCAGTGTTTGTTAAGTGAATGAATGTGTGCTTTCAGACACCTAATTGCAGCGGGTAGTCAGCAGTAAGAAACCTGCTGACTTTTTTTCATCATGAGCACAAACCTTGCCCAAGATCCTTAAGTTGTTAAGGATCTGAAGACTGATTCCTTCATTCATTGACTCATTTAGTCATTTGTGCACCATTCACTAGCTGTTTTTTTGGGGGGTTTTTTTGTCTTTTTCCGTGTCCGGCAACGGATCGCAACCCTCAGTGTTGCCCCCGTACCGGACCGGGGACCGGCAACGGGATTGCAACCCTCGGTGTTGCTCCCGCGCCTGAGGCGCGGGAACCGGTCTGTATGTGGGATCCGAACCCTCGGGTGGGAGCGCCGCCGCGCTTCCCAAGCGGCGCACTTATCCAGTGCGCCACCGGGCCGGCCCTCACTAGCTGTTTTTGAGAGCCAGTTTTTTTCCTAAGAATGGGGAAAGGATTTTAGACATTTTTGTTTAGGGAATATTTCTGACAAGATCGCTTTGAAAGTTGGGGAAATTATCTTTAGAAGGTATGGGATAAAGAGATGTACCCTCTTACAGCTAATTGCCAGAAAACCTACATGAGCACATATCACAGTATCTGCAGAATGTAAATACATAATCTGCATATCTGCATACCAGGAGGGAGTAGAATATATGGTTAAGAGCACAAACTTCAGTATCAACCAACTTGGGTTCAGTTCTCAGTTCTGCTCCTAAGTACAGAAGTGAACTAGGGACATAAGGCCCATGTTCTGAATGAATCTAGGAGGCAGCTGGACGGGCATTAAGGAACTCTTGAATCCCCCTTGAACAATCACTTTTATGAGGGAATGTTTTTGAGCTACTCAGTGCTGTCCTGGGAACTGCTCCTCAGCTGGAAGCAGTTGGAAATAGATAATCTAAGCCTTAGATTCTAAAGGGTCTGTCAGGGTTGCTATTTTATTTGATCATTTTATGGTTCGGCACACCAAACAATTTCTCAGCGATCATGAAGTGTTTCCTGTAGAGTCTCAAGCCTCTACAAATTTACCTCCCTAACTCTTCCCGTAAAAGAAAGCCATTTCTGGAAACACAGAGCTTCCCCTATGGGTATTACAGTCAAAGATACCAAAAACTGAGGAGTCTCTTGTGTTGTTCACTTGGTAGAGAGAGGCCACAGGATCACAATTTCAGATACTCTTGTCTATAGAGGACAGAACCAGACAAGGAGAAGATTAAGAGCAGAGATGGAAGAGGAGGCCTAAGTTTTACAAAGATAGATGGTGGGAGGAAAAGAAGGGATGGAAATCATTCATATTTATCCACTGAGCACTTACAAAGGCCCATAAAGGGCATGGGAGGGGGCAGGGGTCCTGCACCTGCCATCACAGAAAGGGGCTGCTCTATAAATGTTTGCTTTCATGACGAAGAAATAGCATTCTGTGATTTATTAACTACATACCCCTATAAGCTTTTATTTTGCTATCTATAAAACAGGAATAATATCGAACACAGGATCAGCAAGCTTTTCTGAAAAGGACTTGATAGAAAATATTTTCAACTTTGTGGGCCATACAGTGTTTATAACAACTATTCAACTTTGCCATTGTAGCATGAAAGTAGCCACAGACAGTCCATAAAGGAATGGGTGTAGGCAGATTTGGTCTGCGGGCCATAGCTTAAAGCAGTCTAGTCCTGTTTTAATGCATAGGGTGTTGTGAGGATTAAATGAGCTGGTTCATGTAATATATTTTAGTAGTGCGTAGCAGGTAAGTGCTCAGTAATATTAGCTACTACCATTGCTCTGATTCTAGTCTCCCCCATCTGTATGTGCTAACTTTGCTCACTTGAGTGAGTGAGATAGTCCTCAGTGCTCCTCAGGAGATGTTTCCAGCCCTGCCTCTCTTGCCCACGTGATGAATGTCACAGTTGGGATCCCTGAGAAGAACCCTAAGATGGAGTTTAGTGTATAGGATGTTTATTAAGGAGTATCCTTGGAAACAACCCCTGTGGAAAGGAGGAGAAGGAAGCAGGATCAGGCAGAGGGAGAAGTCAAGTTGTCCAACAAGACACCGAGCCAAATCCACAGAGATCTCTGGAGATGAAATGACCACTAGAATTGTCCCACATTGGATTGACATGACCGAGAGCCTTCATACCGCCACCTGGAGCTGTCCTTGGATGAAGGCTACTCTGAGAAGCATGTGGCCTTAGATGAAATAGCTCTGCAGCTCAGGCACTCCTGGAGCAGCTGACAGATGAAGCCTGTCTGCTGGCAGCAACTGGAACAAGAAGCTGGAGAGAGGAAGATGTGACAATCTTGACCTGAATTGTGCACAGAAATCACGTGTGTCACTTGTGCTACAAGACTCTGCAAAGCTCCTCTCCCATGCAGTGACCAGCAATTTCATGATGGTGGCTGCTCCATCAGCATTGGTCCCAGAGGGGTGACAGTGAGCAGAGCCCCTCATCAACCTGCGATGGAAACGTAGTATGAGAAAGACTTAAATCTGAGTTCTTTTAAAGTCACTGAGACTTGGGGGTGATTTGCTAATGCAGTATTGTTTAGTTTTCTATTATGAGTCATCAGTAGCAACAGAGGAAGCTATATTGGACAAATTCAAATGTTTTCAAGTAACATCTTAAAAATACAGGGAACTGGTTTGAAACCATGATCATCATTTCCAGCAGCAGCAGCATAGCTAACACTGGCATTTAAATGAACTCACTAATTTAGTGCTCATGACAACCTACGTATGAAACAGGTATTATTATCATCCCCATTTTAGAGATAAGAAAACTGATACTTAAAAAGGTTCATTACCTTGCACAAGGCCAGGGGTGTGCAAACCATAGCTCACCACCTGCTTTTGTAAATAAAGTTTTATTGGAACATGGACACACCCATTCATTACACATTATATAATCATGGCTATTTTCATGATATAGGGCAGAGTTGAGTAGTTGCATATGGTCTGCAAAGCTCAAAATACTTACCATTTGGACCTTTATAGAAAAAGTTTGCCCACCCTCACCCCCAGCAGAAGTAAATGGCAGGGCCTAGTTCCAAACCCAGGTTGTCTGACTCCAGAGACAATACTCATGACTCAGATATAAACAAACACTAGGTAGACTTGGAACCTGCAAGAGTGTTATGAAACTTTTCCATTTCCATTGAACTAACTGTACATTTTTTAATTATAAAATTTCCTGTTGTTTATTTCCAGCAATATGATAGACTCAATATCCTCAAAATCATTCCCTAAAAAGCACCTTTAAAATGCTGGATAAAATGAATAGCTGACTTGGCAAGAAATTAAGTTGTCTTAATCCCCAGAGGCCAAAAATGAAGTGGAAGCCAGAATGGAAAGTAAGCATGGTAAATACTCAAACAGGCAGCAGATCCTAAGGGCATTTGCCATGTTTTATAAATTAGAGCTTTCGGTTTTAACAACCACCCAGGGGGAAGGGGACAGGGAAGCAGGCGACAAGGCCATGTAGTGTCAGCATGAAGAATCTGGAATGAGTCCCCAAAGGCCCACATTCCCAGTAAAAAAGTGAACTACAAAATATTTGCCATGCAAGGGGAAATAGCAAGGAAAATTTTGCAAATTAGCCTTCATTTTTGTTGGAAAGAAAAATAAAAGTCCCTACACCCCTTAAGAGGTAATAAGTAACCACAAGTAAACCCTCAAGCTTGGGTTCAAATTCACTCTACATGCCTATTCTGAAATTATTTTAAGCCAATAAATTAACTTAAAATGGTCAGGCACTTGGCAAAAGTAAACAAAAATAGAAGGAATATCCTCTCAATTCAAGCCTCATAAAATTCTCACAGATAACACCCCAACAAAAATGAGCTCACAATAAAAAAATCACAAGACCGCTCATGGAGTAAGACATCATCAGACAGAGTTAGCAGTAACATCAAGCAGCAGAATCAAACACACAGGGCTTTAGATGTTGAAATTACCATGTATAGCAGGGCTTGGCAAACTTTTCTATAAAGGGTCAGATAGTACATATTTTATGCTTGGCAAGACATACAGTCTGTCAGAAAGATTTCACTTTGCCATTCTAGTGCGAAAGCAGCCATGGGAAGTATGTAAATGAATGGGCTTGCCCGTGTTCTAATAGAACAGTATTTATAAAAACAGAGAGTGTGTCAGATTTGGCCAGGCTATAATCTATAAAATAAGTATATTTTCAATAGTTAAAGAATTTAAACGTGAGCAAGGAACAAAATACTGTCATCAAGGAAGAGTCTTAATTTCTAGAATTAAAATATATAGTTGAAATTTTAAAATTTAACATGAGTTAACTAACAAATTAGAAATGAAAAATGTAATTAATAAATTGAATGTTGGATATGACAAAACTACTTAGAATACAGTACACAGACAAAGAGAAGGAAATCATGAAAGAGAGGTTCACAGACTGGAAGTCTGAGAAGTTCTAACATTCATCTAACCAGACCTCCAGAAGGGGTGACTAGACAGAATGGGAGACAGAGAATACTCAACAATTTTCATGGATCCTTATATTGAAGAAGTACAAAAAATTCCGAAAAATATTCACACCCAGACTCATCCTGGTGAAACTGCAGAACGTTAAAAACAAGTTGAATACCTTAAAAACAGCTAGAGAAAAAGACAGCTTACCTGTTCAATATCCGATTTCTTATCAACAACAATAGAAGCCAAAAGACAGTAAGATAATGTCTTCAAAATGCTGAAAGAAAATAATTGTCAATTTAAAATTTCATACCCAGCAAAACTTATCTTTCAGGAATGAGGATGAAATAGAATGTACTCAGGTGAACAAAATTCAAGATAATTTGCTATCAGCAGATCCTTAGTAAAGGAACTTCTTAAGGATAAGAAGGGTAAGAACTTACCATGGAAAGAAGGAAAAGAATCCCAGAAGGGAGATGTGAGATGTAAAAAAGATGGTAACCATGCTCTCAAAGAAAATGGTAATCATGTGGATAAATCTAAATAAACATCAACACTAGTAATAACAGGTGATTTGTGAAATCAGAGGTGCTTCTAAAGTAGAGGTCATATTCTATTTCTTAAAATGGTAGATACATGAGTGTGTGTGCACACACACACATGTTGTACACTCTTCTGTATATGATACATTTCCCAAACCTTTTTAATAGCAATAAAATACTGGACAATAACAGCCTGTAAGCTGACAAAGAGTTAAAACACTAAGTTTTAGGAAGAGGGTAAATTTAACTAATAACTTTAACCATTAAAAAATTAGAATCTAGGGCCGGCCCGGTGGCGCACTGGAGAGTATGCCGCTTGGGAAGTGCAGCGGCGCTCCCGCTGAGGGTTCGGATCCCATGTGGAGACCAGTTCCCGCTCACTGGCTGAGCACGGTGCGGGCACAACACCAAGGGTTGCGATCCTGTTGCCGGTCCCCGGTACAGGCGCAACACCGAGGGTTGCGATCCCGTTACCGGTCAGTAAAAAAGACAAAAAGGAAAAAAAAAAAGAAATTAGAATCTAAATTAGTTCTAAAATAGCAGAGGAGAAAAAAATGGAATAATAACTTTACAGAATAGAAAGTATGAAAAAGATGGTAAAAATAAATCCAAATATATCAATGATCACAATAAAAGTAAAAATGAGTTAAACGTCCCAGTTATAATATACTTTTTTTAATCCACCCGTATCTTCTTAAAACAGAAGTATACCACATGCTTGAGAATAAAATAATTTTCTTTTTCTTTTTTTTTTTTTTTATAAAAGATGACCGGTAAGGGGATCTTAACCCTTGACTTG
>NW_007734252.1:51035-52523 GCF_000696425.1 Galeopterus variegatus | reverse complement strand
ACGCTCACTCAGTGAGCAAACCAGCCATCCCTATATAGGGATCCGAACCCGTGGCATTGGTGTTATCAACACCGCACTCTCCCAAGTGAACCACAGGCCGGCCCTGAATAAAATAATTTTCAAGCTCCATAAGGCAAATGAATTTTTTCAACAAACAAAAAATAACTTCCTGTTTGCTTTCTGCTATAACCATTGAATCCTCATGCAAAGTGATGTACCATAATAAAACAAGGAAAGAATTAAATGTGAAGAGAGAAATGATAAAAGACATAGCTTCAGAATTAATATTCTCTGGGGTTTAATGGTGCGAATCAAAAATAAACACAATTTATCATTTCTCAAGTTTGGGTGAAATTTCTTAATAATGGAGTTTACAAAATAAACACATAATATTCAAAATAACTTGTACCTGGAGACAAAAGATGGTGTGATAGCTTTTATTCATATTAATATCACTTTGAAGTGTTTGAGACATTGTTAATTTAAACACAAGGATCCTAGGAAAAAGTAAATACAAAAATAACTTTGAAGTGTGAATGGATTTGACTCTTTTTAAGATTCAGGAACAATAATGTATGCATAAAAGTGGACAACTGCTGCATTAAAATAGAGAAATGATTAAAATATGAAGCACGTGCATATAATGAAATGTTTTTATAGCTATTTTCATCACATGGGGAAATGCTCATGATGTAATTAGTTAGCAAACAATCTACAAACTGTAAATACACAATGATAACAAATATATTTAAATGTAGCAAATTGTGTTTAGCAACATAACTGGGAAGAAAAACAACAGAATGTTAAGAATGATGGGGAAATGAGTGATTCGTATTTTCTACCTTCTATTCTATCCCCCAAGTTATTTTCACAATGAGCACTTTTATAGTCAGATAACAGGATAACTTTAAGTCTTTAGTATTCTGTGTGTTTATATATATTCTGTGTGTTTATATATATTATGGCCCAGAATACCAATGAATGAAGACGTGTGTGAAAAATGAATTCTAGAAAGAGAAAACATGGCAAGCCTTTAAGGGAATATTTAAGAGACAGGAAAATCACTGGCCCAATTAGTAGGTAACTTGATACAAAGTAACTTCCTCACTTAAAGTTTTAAGAATGTGCAACAAAGCCCTGCCCAGAGGTTGCTATGGCAACGGAGGAAACGCTGATGAGGTGGGCATTCACTCTGCTTTCAGAGGTGAGGCGGGGGAAAGAACACAGGGCTCTTGAATCAGACAAATCCCTCCCCATTTGCCCCCGTGCCTGTCCCACTTCTCCCCTTTTCCCATCTCTGCCTCCCTACTTCTTAGCCTCCACTGCAGTCGACACTATCTGACCTGTTCTTCCTGACTCCCCTCCTTTCTGGGCCTCCACAGGAGGCTGCGCTTTCCTGAGTGCCTTCCTCACCTAACTTCTGGAGGGCAGGGACTCCTAGTTTCCCACTATACCAGGGGAGGTGGCCAATTAGTATTTGTTGACCAA
>NW_007734252.1:48249-50249 GCF_000696425.1 Galeopterus variegatus | reverse complement strand
GCAGGGACTCCTAGTTTCCCACTATACCAGGGGAGGTGGCCAATTAGTATTTGTTGACCAAATGAATGCATGTATGAATGAATGCATGCATGGATGAGTGAATGCACGCATGAATGAATGAATGAATGCAGTTCTCAATCTCTTTTGCAGGTTCCTCTTCATCTGCTCACCCTTAAATGAGGACATTCTTCAAGATCTCTTGCTCAGTTGCTTTTCCTTTTCATTGTGAACTTTTTTCCTGGATCATCTCTCTTCCCTCTGCCTTAGCTAACATTCATATGAAAATGATCCCCACCTTTTCAATTCTGCCACATCTTTTTCTTCTCATCCATGTTCCCAACTGCTTTCAGTTGGGCCCACAGACACTCCATATTCAGCTTGTCCAAAAACAAACTCATCACTTTTTTCCCAATAATTCATCCTTCCTCCCAGGAGCTCCAACTCGGTTAACATCATCACCATCCCCTCAACATACTAGATTTAAGCTCAAAGGAGGCTTTTGCTCTCCTCCAACCCTCCCTGATTCGTGTCTACCAAGTGTGGCCATCTCTCTGGAATTGCACCCTCCTTTCTATTACATTCCCACTGCCCCTGTCCCACTTCTCACCAAGATAATCACCAAACCCTGAGGGGTGTCCCTATTTTGAATCTGCACTTCGTGGAGCTGCTGGATTTATTTTCTAAACTGCAGAACTCAATTGTTTTCCCGTCTTGCTCAAAAGCCCTTAATGTTTCCCAGTACCCTCAGAATAAAGCCCAAATGCACAAGCTCCTCACAGTCTCAATTTTTCTATCTTTTCTGCTGCATCTCCCATCACCCTTCCCCAGAGTCACTAGTCGGCCATTGTCAGAATCTCTGTCCCTGTCTCTCTCAGCCTCTGTCTTTATCTCCATCTCTATCTCCATCTTTTCCCTAAGAGCCTCACCAGGCTTCTGGACAGTCAACACTCCCTTCCCGCTGCCTCCGCGACTGCATGTATTTCTCACCTGCCTGGGGGCCATTCTCCCACTACTCTGCTTCACAGATTGCTCCTTGTCCTCAGAGCCCATTTTATATCAAGTATCACCTCTACTGAGAAGCCTTTTCCCAAACCTTCAGTCGGGATTCCTGGTGCTTTCCTGTGTGGTCTGACAGCATCTCAACCATGCCTCCATAGAGCTCAGCCCACGGTGTCAGGTGCAGGTGGGTGGCACAGGGAAACAGACAGGTGCTCCTCAGGAACCTGAGTAGAGGGATGTAAGGTTTCCTTCCTAGAGTGAACCATGAAAACAGCGTGTAATGGAAAAGAACAAAAGCACCCACTAGGCTCATAGGACCAACGCCTTTTACTAGCGACAGCTGTAGCCTTTAGTCAGTGATGTTAATGTAGCTGTGGAAAGACTCTGTTAACAGAAGCAGGGACTGCCAGAGGAGGCTGGGATCCAAAGAAGCACATTTTGGCATTTCCCAGTCTTTTCCAGGAGATGACTATGCCGATGGGGGTGGGGGTGGATTAGATTCCAGGCACTGGACTGGTGGTTTCCGGCAAAGGACAGGGCTAGTTTCTCCCCTGGTCTCACCTTGACCTGGATTAACTATCCTGGGGGCTCCCTGCTGTCTAGTTGTACTCATCAGAAAGCCTCATGAGAATTAGCCACACGTGGGCAAGTGCTGCGGCAGGTAAGAAGGGCAGCCTTCTAGAAACCATTCCAGTCCCTAAAAGGGCAGTCCCACACCACACACTCGTTTTAGTTTATACTTCAGCCTGTGGTTTTGGTGTCTGTCAATCGTGTAGGTGGGCTTACCAAGTCCAGTTTCTGGGCCTGCAAGGTTGAGGGCTGGCCTGCCAATAATGGTAATGCTCCTGGGAGGCCACCAGCCAGTCGTCCCCCTCACCACCATGCCACCCATCGGTCCTATGCAAAATGCTCCAGCAGAGAAGAGTTAACTATGCGTGGCTGTGTCTCTCCCACCAGACTAGGGTCATACTTTTTCTGTAGAGGGTCATGCAGTCAGTATT
>NW_007734252.1:38446-46787 GCF_000696425.1 Galeopterus variegatus | reverse complement strand
ACCTGGACTCTGGCAAGGCTGGAAACACCAAGGAGCCTGTGTGGTTCTTTCCAGTGTGCATGTGCACAGTCCCCACTTACAATGTGGGGACTGTGAGCTCCCAAACAACAGAGAATTATTCATCTTTGAATCTGAAACAGAAAGAAGAATGCTTGGGACATGGCAGGTGCTCAATAAAACTCGCAGGTGTATTAGTCCATTTCTGTTGCTTATAACAAAATATTTGAAACTGGGTAATCTATAAAGAAAACAAAATGTATTTCTTACAGTTTCAGAGGCTGGGAAATCCAAAGTCCAGGGGACACGTCTGGTGAGTGTCTTGGTGGGGGAGACAGTGACCCAGAGGTCTCACACAGCAGAAATGGCAGAGGAGAGAAAGAAACTCTCATATGCCGTCCTTTTAAAGCCCTCAGAACCACACCCCTGACCACCATTATTAATCCATTCACTATGGCATGGCCCTACAATCTAATCACCTCTTCAAGGCTCCACTGTTCAATTACCATAATAGGATTTCCCACCCTCAACAGTTACAGTGGGAATTAAGCTTCTAATATCTGAATTTTGGAGACACAGTTCAATCAACCTACAGCACATGGGTTGCCTTGGAAAGTATTTCTGTATCCTGGTCACCTGCAGCCTCTGACGTGCATCTGGCCTTGGGAGAGCCATCAGTGACACCCTAACAGGGAGCGGCACTGGATTCTAGAAAGTCTCATCCATGATACCAATCCCTCACTTTTCTACANACAGTGGGTGCTAAGTAGCCATAGACAATATGTAAACAAGCAGGTATGTCTGGATTCCAATAAAACATTATTTACAAAAATAGGCCACAAGCCACTGTTTGCCAAGCCCTGCAGCAGGCTGTGAGTTTTTGACAGCAGCCAACTGTGTGTTTCCTCTTTGGCCCTACACATGCATGCCTAGTACATATTACATGCTCACTATGGCTGTTGAACTGGACTGAATGCCTTCCTCTTAGATCTCCCACAGGCCACTGCACAGTAGTGATCGTGGTGAACATAGAACCGTCCTACCTGAGGGAATCTTAGAGGTGTCTCCTCTTCAGTGAATGATCCTTCTACGGTATCCTTGACTCATGACATCTAGTTAACATACTTCTGTGATGCCTCTGCTTTAGTGTAATAATCTGTTTACCCACCTGATGGCTATTGGGGACCGTTAGCATGTTCAACCTGTGTGTGATAAACTGGAAACATGAACACGACTTATGTGGACTGCTTTCCAAGAGCTACTCAATAAATACTTGCTGTATAACTGATCGTACTAATGAACTAATTTTGTGAACTAGTTTTGGGAGAAGCTGCTTGTTTGCTGCAGAAACTTTAAGCAACCAAAATAAAGTCTGAGGCAGAGAAGACATATTATCTACTAAAAGCATGTAGTCGGCTGTTCAGTGGCTGTAAACTCAGCTGCGATGTCACCTGCCTTCTGCTGATGGGGATCTAGGCTGCAGCTTTGCGGAAAAGCCAGTGGGCAAACGGCATTCCTCCCAACTTGGCTACTTGGACCCAGGGATCTCGCTGTCACCTGGACTCTGGCAAGGCTGGAAACACCAAGGAGCCTGTGTGGTTCTTTCCAGTGTGCATNCTAATATCTGAATTTTGGAGACACAGTTCAATCAACCTACAGCACATGGGTTGCCTTGGAAAGTATTTCTGTATCCTGGTCACCTGCAGCCTCTGACGTGCATCTGGCCTTGGGAGAGCCATCAGTGACACCCTAACAGGGAGCGGCACTGGATTCTAGAAAGTCTCATCCATGATACCAATCCCTCACTTTTCTACAGCACTTTAAAATTTGCAGTGTGCTTTTACATGGACTTTCTCTCTTTTAGCCCACATTGGAACCCTATAAAGTACAGGCATTTCAAATGTCCCCAGGCCTCCCATCATGTGAGGTCTCGTTAAAATTAAGGTTTCCAGGGCCGGCCCGGTGGTGCACTGGATAAGTGCGCCACTTGGGAAGCGCGGCGGCGCTCCCGCCCGAGGGTTCGGATCCCACATACGGACGGGTTCCCGCTCACTGGCTGAGCGAGGCACGGGAGCAACACCGAGGGAAGCAATCCCGTTGCCGGTCCCTGGTCCGGTGCGGGGGCAACACTGAGGGTTGCGATCTGTTGCCAGACATGGAAAAAGACAAAAAAAAAAAAAAATTAAGGTTTCCATCTATAGGACTACAAGTCCTCAAGAGCCACCTGATCCCCCCATGCCTTCATCAGTTAATGTCTCCCCCAGTGACTTCTAGGTGTCCTAGAAATTGTCCCAGATTAGCTCACAGACAAGTCTACACACACTCCTCCGCTTCCCTGTCCTCACAGTCATATACCGTGGCCCACTAGCCACTTGAGTGCAACACTTTGCTGCTGGTGTTTGCTCTGAGCCCTTAGGGTGCCACGGATATTTGGTGGAATGGGGAACAGTGGTTCTGCTCCATCTTCGGTTAGGACTTTGTCACCTGGGCTCCAAGGCTATGCTCTACTCCAAACCCCATTTCATTAGGGTGTCAGGAACAAGGAAACCTACGCTCAGGACAGAGAACAAGGGCATGAGACACAGATGCCACACCACCTTCCACTGTCTTCCTGTCACTTCTTGGCCCCCACATACAAGGACACCCAGAGATTTCCCTTTCTCCTCCAGCCACAAAAGGAAAACTCTCATACATATTATCATATTCATATAAATGGCTCAAGGGAAGGGTCACTGGCTTTCACATCCAGTTTCTGCTAAGCCTCAGCCAGCCCTGCTATCTAGGCATTATCTTCCCATTTCTGGACAAGAAAATTGAGGTTTACACCTCATATTAATAAGCAAATAGGAGAAATGGGGCTTGATCCCAAGCCTTTGACTTTGGAACATCTCCTCTTTCTACTCTGCCACAACTAAACAATTTAATGCTCGACCTCATCTCCTCATTGAACAAGATATGGTCCATTTTCCACGTTTTAAAAAGCCAAAGTTAAACTCTGGCCCATTCCTGATTCCTCCTACGTGTGGCTATACGGCAGAGGCAAGAAGGTGTATTTTTTTTTAAGCAACCAAAATAAGGATCATGATTATATTTCCAAACAAGTAAAAGCTGCCTCTGTCTAGCCCAGGCTTCTCCCTTCTCTCTAAGTGGAAAATTTTACAACAAAAGTAATTCTCCGCATCTTTCCATCCTCTTCACAATGAAATCCCTGCCCTTCGGAGCCTCCAACTAGAGCCAGAGCGTAGACGGCTGAATAGGAAAACTAAATGTAAAACATAGAAAACAAAAAAAGTTCATCATAGAAAGCATTACATTCAAGCCATTGTCTCAAATGTTTTGGGTAACTCTAGTTTTTAGTTTAGGAAAGAAAATCTGAAACAGATCAATTACATCACAAATGGAACATTTATATAGTTACAGAGATAGAAAAACATTGAGTGAGGGGAAAGGCTGCATGATTTCCATGAGATCCAGGTGGAATAGCCCTTTCAGCAAGTGTCTACACACCAGCCCAAAAAAGTGATGGAAAAGGCATAAGAAAAGAACTAAGCAGCAAAGTGCCAGGTGCTCATCCTGACTAAGCCCACATCCTCTCTCACCTTGTCCTTTTCAGCTGCTCCTACCGTCCACTCTCCTCTCTCCAAAAGGCTTGAATTTCTCTCATGCCTTCTGGGTTCTTCTGATCATTGTCCTCCCTGCCCCACCAGGTAACCAAAGTGTCTCCTGGTGTAGGGCTACAGGGGCAGCAGAAAGAACAAAATGACCAGGCCAACTAGTAATAGTAACAACAACAACTTGTGAAGTCCTTGCTAAGCACCAAGTGCAGGATTGGATGCTTTGCATGGATTATCTCATTTAATTGTGACAGTCCTATAGCATGGGTTCTAAAAGCGTTCCCATTTTATCATTGGAGAAAATGAGGCTTAGAAATATTAAGTGTCCTACCCAACATCACACAGCTAGTTAGTGACAGAACCAGCTCTCGAACAGTCTGAATGCAAAGTTAATCACCCTAACCAGTGGCCCACACATCTCCTCACAATAGCTAGTAATTATAGATACAATTTATTATACTTGTTTATCTCATTTATCTTCCCTCAAAATAAATGCAAAAACTAGATGCCATTTTATCCATTTTATAGATGAGGAAACACTGACACATCAGTTAAGCATATGTTATATGCCAGGAAATTCTTGTGTGCTTGGGTGTACGTGTGCATGGAAATATCCATTTGCATAGTTAGGATTGTTACACATGGGGACCCTGACATTTATACTGATTGAATAACTCAACTCGTTGGAAAGTGGCAAAATTTGCATTAGAACCCAAGTCTGCCTGTATCTACTTTTGACTGCCTGCACCACACTGCCTACAAATGGCCTTTTAATAAACCTCAAATTGCAGCCCAGAAGCACATGCCACTTCCCAGGTCCGCATCTACAGGTACAGCACATGAGGCAAGATGGGACAGGTGTGGATGCCAAAGAGAACTTGTGGGGGAGCAAAGGAGATGAAGGGTAGGAGGGGTGGGGTAGGGGCCACAGGCCTACTTTCCAAAGGACCTGGGGGAAGCCACCAAGGCAGGCAGTGAGGGAAATGGGATGTACACAGGTGGGACACAATTCTAGCATGAAGAGGGGGGCGGAATTAGAGCAGAATGGCAAAGGCTTCCCTCCCAGCCCCATGGGAGCCAGAGGGACAATAAGGTTTACCTGCTGTAAAGGAAGGTGAGGAAGGCCAAACCTTGCAGGCCTCTCCCCTCTCCAAAGCCCACACTCTGTCTTCCAATCCCACCTCCTTCCTAGAACCTCTTCCTTGCTTGCCCATAGCCACAAGGGGGAAAGGGAAGCTTCTTTTCGCACTACAAAGAGGGACACATTGCAATATGAACGGGGCCACTTCTGCAAGTTATGTTCCTGTATCTGTTCTTGTCCTAGGGTTCCTGATCAAAATCACACTGTCAGCAAAGATCTACGAAGCTTCTTTTCCCTGCCAGTTTGTGCAGAGTGTACTCTAAATTTGTCCCCAGGGTCATCCTCAATTACTCTGGTTATTAGCCAGCAGAGGAGGCAAAGTCTGAAAGGAACACTTTTCCATACACAAGATTATTAGCTAAATAAATAAATAAAGACTGTTAAACTCAGAAGGATGGAACACTAGGAAATCAGAGAGGAAAATCCTACCAAGGGATAAGGGAGAGTGAGAATCGAACGTGAGAACAGGACAACCTGGAGAAACTGCTGGACTAGTGTAGGTGGCCCCTCATGTGTCATTCTCAGTTGAAACTGAGAGAAACTTATCAGAAAAAAACCCTTATGCACTAAAATCTAACAGTGATCCACAGAGGATGAGATGCAAAGACACAGAACTTGGAATGCTCGTGTGAGAAGCACAGCCATTCCCACGTGGGTGAGACGGGACTCCTGCGTGAACTACAGCAACAGAAGGAGCGGCAGTGTCCACAAAACACCAAGAAGCAGACTTCTATACAAAACGGGGACATAAAAAGACGGCGTGCTCCTGTTCAGAAAGTTACTCAGTAGGAGCGGAAGCAGGCTAGGATCTCAGGCAAAATATAAAAAAAGAGTCCATGTAGGGCGAAGTTACTATGGAGGCCCAGGAACGGAAGAGGCTTTGTGAAAGCAGACCCCACAACTACAAGCAAGCAGTAATAGGGACAGGGGCTTGAATTATCCTTATGTCTCTTGGAGGTCACATTTTGCTAAAATAGAGTACCTCACACATTTTTAAACATTGCTAGCTAACGATTTCAGCTCTCAGATAAAAGGAGAAACTGGTATTCTGAATATAATTTTAACCAATGAGAAAGAACTATTTTTTACATAGAAATTATAGGGACCTCGGGAGAATGTGACCATGTCTTTTGGGAGTCCATAATAGTAAAAAGGGAGCATTACATAAATTCCAAGGCAATGTAATAACGAATAATTCCAGTGAAAAGAAAATGGATGAGTAAACTCATAAACCCGTGTGGTCACCCAGAAAACTTTCTCATGAACTCATGTTTTTTTAAAGGACTCATTCGCAAGCAATATAGCAAGAGACACATATCTGAGAAGGATACAAACAGAGAAGGTTGTTGGCAAAGCTGAAGCCTCAGTTACTGGGAAATGTAAAGAACAGTGAGGATAAAAAGGTTTTCCATGGGGCTGGCCCGGTGGCGCACTGGATAGTGCGCCGCTTGGGAAGCGTGGCGGCACTCCCGCCCGAGGGTTCGGATCCCACATACAGACCGGTTCCCGCTCACTGGCTGAGCGAGGCGCGGGAGCGACACCGAGGGTTGCAATCCCGTTGCCGGTCCCCGGTCCGGTACGGGGGCAACACTGAGGGTTGCAATCCGTTGCCGGACACGGAAAAAGACAAAAAAAAAAAAAGGTTTTCCATGATGGGTTTAGTTCAGAGAGAGAGAAGGAGGGGGAGAGGAAGAAGCAAGGATTAAAGGGAGGGAGAGAGAGGGAGGGAGGGAAGAGAGAACAACAGAGAAAAGATTAAAGGAAAAAGGAGGAAGTGGAAGAGGAAGTAGAACAGGAAGGAGCAGGGCCAAGAAGAAGATGGAATGTCAGCAGGTGACAAAAAGTCCAAGCTACCAAATATGCAAATTCCATCTCCTGCAAGGAGAACCGATTCTGCAATCTAAGTGTGTCGCAAAGATGATGAAAAGAGGAACATGGAGCCCACAATAAGTTAGGGAACAAAGGAAAATCTACAGATAATAAATGATTTCAAACCTCCAGGCCCGGGCCGGCCCGGTGGCGTACTGGAGAGTGCGCTGCTTGGGAGCGCGGCGGCGCTCCCGCCAAGGGTTCAGATCCCATGTGGAGACCAGTTCCCGCTCACTGGCTGAGCGCGGGGCGGGCGCAACACCGAGGGTTGCGATCCTGTTGCCGGTCAGTAAAAAAGACAAAAAAAAGAAAAAAAAAAAAAAAAAAAAACCTCCAGGCCCAGACAAATTATACTCCAGAGTGTGAAAAGAATTTGCAAATATAATCTCAGAGCCACCAACAGTAAGTTTGAGAAATCGCAGAGAATGAGAAAGCTGCCAGGAGCCTTAGGGGATGCTCTATATTTTACACTATGTTGGGGTGAAAAACAATAGATGCTGGAAACTACAGGTCTGTGAGCTTGATGTGATTCTCATCAAAGAGGGTGAGCCCTACTGGACCCTGCAGAGGTCAGAACGCATCTGACTTTTTTTATGAGGGATGCTGTCAAACTAGAGTGTTCCAACAGAGAGTGATTACTGTCGTGAGGAAGTTGGAAGCCACACCATAAAGAGAAGATTGAGAGGTGTATGCAGCACAGAAATAAGATGACTAAGAAGATTTGAAATGCAATCACGTATGCATAGCTGTAGATCCATTTTATGTTGCCTTAGAAAACAACTAAAACCAATAGTAGAAATCTCAGTAGGCAGATTTTTCTTTAACATTTGAAAGGATTTTCTGTTTATTCATTCATTCAGAAAGTATTTATCGAGCACCTTCTTTGGGCCAAGTACTGTGCTAAGCACTGAGGGGTAGATACGGTTCCTACTTTTATGGGATTTACAGTCTTATGGGGGAAAACAAACAATAAACAAGTAAACAAGTAACATAATTACAGATGAGAGCAAAAACCAGGAAGGAAAGAACAGGTGATGGACAGAGTGTAACAGGAAATATCTACTTAAAGATGGTGAGGATAAAGTCCTCTGAGGAGGCGACATTTGGGCTGAGACCTAAATAACAAGAAGCATAGAGTTATGTGAACACTTTGGCACAGAAAAAACAGCAGTTGCAAAGGCCCTGAGACTGGAAGGAGTTTGACTTGTCCCCAGAACTGAAAAAAGCCAGGGTGATAGATTTGGTGAGCAAGAAAGGAGAAATGTGAGATTATGAGATAAGCTGGAAGCGAGAGACAAGAATCAGGAATAAGATGTTGCCATGATAAAGAATTTAGAAAGTATTCTAAGAGACATGGGAAAGAAACCACTGAAGGTCTTGAGCATGAATGTCATATGATCTGTTGTATGTGCTTTGATGATGACTCCAGCAGCTCTGTGATCAATGGATCAGCAACGGGCCAGAGGGGAAGCAGGGAGAGTATTTAGAAGGCTATTGAGGGCCAACCCCGTGGCTCACTCGGGAAAGTGCGGCGCTGGAAGCACCGAGGCCATGGGTTCGGATCCTATATAGGGATGGCCGGTGCGCTCACTGGCTGAGCACGGTGCGGGCAACACCAAGCCAAGGGTTACAATCCCCTTACCAGTCACAAAATTTAAAAAAAAAAAAAAAGAAGGCTATTGAATTGGAGGCACAGAGCCAATTTGGAGAGAAGTTCATT
>NW_007734252.1:36072-38029 GCF_000696425.1 Galeopterus variegatus | reverse complement strand
TGTATGTGCTTTGATGATGACTCCAGCAGCTCTGTGATCAATGGATCAGCAACGGGCCAGAAGGGAAGCAGGGAGAGTATTTAGAAGGCTATTGAGGGCCAACCCCGTGGCTCACTCGGGAAAGTGCGGCGCTGGAAGCACCGAGGCCATGGGTTCAGATCCTATATAGGGATGGCCGGTGTGCTCACTGGCTGAGCACGGTGTGGGCAACACCAAGCCAAGGGTTACAATCCCCTTACCAGTCACAAAATTTTAAAAAAAAAAAAAGAAGGCTATTGAATTGGAGGCACAGAGCCAATTTGGAGAGAAGTTCATTGAACTGCTTTCAAAGTAACAGAGACAGAATTTACGGATGAATTGCATATGGAGTTTGAAGGATGGGAAGAAAAATGACTAGAATGATTCAAAAATAGACTTGGGTAACAGACATTAAATGCCTACCTGAGAGGACACTGCAAAAGGAAACCTGGAACCAGGCTGACAGGATGAACTGGAAAGACTAAGTTTGTATTTGATTCGGTGATGACAACAGAACTCCTGAAAACATGTGTCAACACCTACTTCAAGCTGTGAGTCTAACCAAAACTCCAGAAAACAGACTTTTGGTTTGGCACAATTCTTAAAATATAAGTGATTATAAATCTTGTCACAAGCACCAATAAGTCATTTCTACGGAAATTTACAGTACTCCCAGTGAAAACAACAAGAAAATTAGCAAATTTGTATATATACTTTGCTATACATATATGTAAAAATATTATATACTTAAAGGGGATAGGGAGAGATTGGACAAGGGACATAAATAGGTACAATTTGTAACAATATATATGCTAGTAATATTGATTTGATCAACATATGTCAACATTGAACCCCCAAAATATAATCAGTATGATTCAATTAAAAAATATATACTTACAGCTTGTAATATTGTGGACCTTTTCTCATAGCTTAACATATAGAAGGCATCCATGCTTTCAATGCACATGATACACATTAATATCCAACAGACACAAATACCACAAATTTTGCTAAAAACAGCACAATAACATTCTCATCTTACTACATCATCAGGAGAAACTATTCCTTAGAAAGAGTGGGTTTTGAAATTTAATAACCTTAAGAGTTTTTCATGTCAGAATGGATTTCAAAAATGAATCCTCCCATCCTTATTCCTCCCCCAATAATCTCACCTTCCATCTATGGAAAAACTCCTGTCTCCCAGTATCATAAATACTGGATACAAAGAGCAGACCACTTAAGAATTTAACTTTGGCAAGGATTACTTGTTAGAATATATTGATCTTAAAAAGATAGCCAGGCCCAAACCACAGATAACTGCTAAGACTCAATCTATTGGGTTGCTAGCCATTGCAGGCTACATCAGTCTGTCAGCAATTAAACATAAGGGTTCACACTCCAAATCACAAACAGCTTAAACTCAGCCATGCCACTCAGGCTATTTATAGCGAGGCCTCACAAAATATCACTGACTGAATTAAGTGTAGGTGGGAACTTCGCCCTGGGTCCTTTGCTCAACATTAAATTCATTTTACGTTTAATTTTCTTTGTGAGAAGGGGGGAGAAAAGCAGCACTGTTGGACAGCAGGTGTGACTTTGCATATTTCTTATTCAGGGACCTAGACTGTGGTTTTGACTCCAATGGGAGGTCTTTTCTAACTGTCTGGGCCATTACCATGTGTTGTCCCACAAGCAATCTGGCACACCATAGGTATTGCACATTTAGGGACAGAGATAGCACATGCCATATGGCAAAATGTGCTAGCCTTGTCGATTATAATCCTCGGGCACAGGTAATTTCTTAGACAGAATGTCATGAACACATCAGAATCTTGTGCCCATTAAGTAATGGGTGACAACCTCTACCCGTCGGAGTCGGCCTGGAAGATACGCTTGTTAAAAACCACAAAATATAAACAGCTAAAGAGCTTTCATACAG
>NW_007734252.1:33358-35738 GCF_000696425.1 Galeopterus variegatus | reverse complement strand
TGCTAGCCTTGTCGATTATAATCCTCGGGCACAGGTAATTTCTTAGACAGAATGTCATGAACACATCAGAATCTTGTGCCCATTAAGTAATGGGTGACAACCTCTACCCGTCGGAGTCGGCCTGGAAGATACGCTTGTTAAAAACCACAAAATATAAACAGCTAAAGAGCTTTCATACAGTAGCAACTTTTGGATGGTTCTTTGGAGAAAACAAGGTTTGAAAAAGAAAGATTTTACTACCAGATGCAGGTTTTGGCAGGGAAAACCTTAATGATGTTAGGATAGGTCTTAAAAATGTCTATTTTTAATTTTTTTCCGTTAGACATGTGTTTTATCCAGCTGTGCTGGTGAAACATCTTTATAGAAAAGTGCACAGTTGGAAGGACAATGGGGCCAGCCAGTTGAACAAAATGTTGCAGACAATTCAGTGTCAAGTAAGCATGGATTCGTAAGAATGATTCCGCTCAGTCAGGAGCAAGCACTTGGGAAGCTTCTCTTTTTAAAAATCACACCACTGGCATCCTGCTCATTTTTACTCACAGGAGAAAAATAATTACGAGCTTTTGAGTAAATGTGAGAGGGAAGCCCAGGCAAAAATTTGGGCCGGACAAACAGTGGAAAGACAGTGGAGGGTGAAGAGATGTGGGGGAGACCAGCAAAGGGGCCAGAAAGGGAAGCTGGAAATGTGGAGGGGCAAGTTGAAAAACTTAGAAAATAATCAAGATATTCAGAGAATGGCAAAAGGGGAGGATGGGAGAAAAACAGCCTGGAACCCTCCGGGAACCCTCTTTGCCTGAGTCATAAAACCGTTCTGATTTTCTCTTGTCTGGAATCACTGTCCACAGTGCTAAAAACAATGTGTTCTTATTTTCAGTTTTGAAAAAAAAACCAAATAACCATGAAAACAATTTTAGGGTAGTTTTAGTACCAAGAAGAGAAAATTTTTCTTTGCAGCAAATTAATTAGGATATTGGGGAAATGGACAAATTCCATGCGAAGGGGAACCAGACATGACAACTGTATCCGAAGAAGTACTAGTCCTTATTTCCAGTCATGGCCACCTGCACATTGGCTCTGGTCTTCATAGGAATGGGTAAGAATATGTTTGCTTTAGAATTCATTCAACTGAATAAACATGTATTGAACATTTATTGCAGCCTTCCTGCAGATTTAGAGAACTACATGGCATAGACAGATTTTCCAAGGCAGCACCAGCACTTTGATCTTCTGGGGGCTTTGACATCCGTTCTTGTCATCTGCACATTCATACGCTCATAGCAAGGCTCATAGCAAGAGCAAGGAACAGCAGTCTGAAGCCCCAAGGAGTCGTGATTTGTCCAAAGTTACCAGAGTAAAGCTTTATGCTTATTGAGATAATAGCATCTCACTAATGCAAGCCATTTGCATTACAAAATATTCTATGTGCTGCTGAGCAGAGAATATTGTTTTAGAAATGAATCTTGAATTTCCCAGACTTGCTGACACTTGCATATAGTATTATGGCCCAAATTATGAGGGCTCTTAGCTCCCACATGGGACGTTAGCCACCACCTGTTTTAGAAATGAATCTTGAATTTCCCAGACTTGCTGACACTTGTATATAGTATTATGGCCCAAATTATGAGGGCTCTTAGCTCCCACATGGGACGTTAGCCACCACCTGCCGAAAGGTTGTCCCCCATTAACAAAGGGGTGCCAGGGTAGCTGCATCTCCTGGTGCTCAGGAACAAGCCCACCCTTGCTCTCCAGCTCTAGTCTCAAGCCAGCGAAACATGCTGCTGCCCACTATGAGAACCTCTCCCTACAATGTCTGGCTGTCATCTGCAGTGGCATTTCTGAGCCCTCAGAATGCCAGAGCTTTTCCATGGATCAGGGAGGCTAGCATGGCTCACACACCAAATCTTGTCTCCAGAAGTCACTGGCTCAACAGTCTTTTATGAACACAGTTCCTGCAGATTTTGTCCTGAACTCTTTTACATGGGGCATGTGCTTTCCAATTTGCCAGCCTGCTCTTTCATTACTCTCTTTCATTACCATCTGGCCCCCGTAGGCCATTCATTTGTGAGCCTTCCATTAAACCAGGGGATTGACTGTTGATGGAACTGGTTGGTGGGAGGTAGGGGAGGCCTAGTACCCCTCAGATACCACCCTGTGGAGTTATCTTCTCCATGGGATCACCCACCTCCCAGACTCTTTGAAGACTGATTGTTCACTCTGGTAGGACTCATGGGTCAAGAAATTCACCAGGTACATCTAGATGGGAAGGGGATGTAGGGGATGGGAGACCATGGCTCCGTGTTTGTCTTGGTCACTCACTGGCTATCTGACTTATAATGGTCACCTCACCTGTCCAGGCCTTGTCTTGCCCAGCAGGTATCTT
>NW_007734252.1:30972-33138 GCF_000696425.1 Galeopterus variegatus | reverse complement strand
TCACCCACCTCCCAGACTCTTTGAAGACTGATTGTTCACTCTGGTAGGACTCATGGGTCAAGAAATTCACCAGGTACATCTAGATGGGAAGGGGATGTAGGGGATGGGAGACCATGGCTCCGTGTTTGTCTTGGTCACTCACTGGCTATCTGACTTATAATGGTCACCTCACCTGTCCAGGCCTTGTCTTGCCCAGCAGGTATCTTAGGTGCCTTCGAGCTCTAAATGTTCAAGGATGTGATGTGATAGAAAATGGAGTCCACTTTCTACCTTTTGGTAAGAAAGCTTTATACATGTCAAGAAAAGAATTATTCTCTAAATCAGGAAATTTTTTACGGCCTTTAAAATATACACAAAAATCCAAGAGAAGTGAAAACATATGAGCACCAAAAAAAAAAAAAGAAAAGAAAAAAAAATTTGTGCATGAATGCTTATAGCAAAATTCTTCATAAGAGCCAAGAGAGTGGAAACAACCCAATTGTCCATCAACTGATGAGTGGGTAAAGAAAATGTGGCATATCCATATGTTACCCCATTTCTGTTGCCTATAACAAAATACATGGAACTGGGTATTTTATAAAGAAAATGAAATGTATTGCTTACAGTTTCAGAGGCTGGAAAGTCCAAGGTCCAGGGAACACATCGGGTGAGGGTCTTCTTTGCTGGTTGCTTTACAGCAATGCAGGGGTCTCACATGGCAGAGCAGAGAGAAAGAACTTCTCATGTGCTCTTCTCTTAAAGCCCTCAGAACCACCCCCAGGACCACCATCAAGCCATCAACTTAATCACCTCTTCAAGGCCCCACCTTTCAATTACCATAACAGGATTTCCCACCCTCATCAGTAATGGTGGGGATTAAGTTTCAATGACTTTGGGGGGCCATTCAATCCACTGAACCATACAGTGTAATATTATTTGGCAATAAAAAGGAATGAAGTACTGATACATGCTACGACATGGATGGACTTTGAAAACAGTATACTAAGTGAAATGAGACACACACACACACATATACACAAAACCAGACACAGATGACCATATATAGTGTAATTTCATTTATATAAAACGTCCAGAAGAGGCAAATCCATAGAGACAGGAAGTAGATTAGTGGTTGCCAGGGGCTGCAGGGAGGGGGAAATGGAAAGTGACTGCTAGTGTGTAAGTTTTCTTTTGTCTAGTTGTGTGGTATGGATATACCACATTGTGTTTATCCATCATCAGTTGATGGACATTTGGGTTGTTTCCACTTTGGGGCTACTATTAATAATGCTGCTACGACCATTCATGTACAAGTTTTTATATGAACACGTGTCTTCAGTTTTCTTGATTATATACCCAGGAGTGGAATTTCTGGGTCATATGATAACCTTATGTTTCACTTTTTGAGGAACTGCCAAACTGTTTTCCAAAGTGGCTGTACCATTTTATATTCCCACCAGCAATATATGAGGATTCCAACCTCCATATCTATGTCAACACTGGTTATTTTCTGTTTTAAAATTTTTTTATTATACCATCTTAAAGAGTGTGAAATAGTATCTAATGTGATTTTGATTTGCATTTCCTTGATGACTAATAATGTAGTGCATCTTTTCATGTACTTATTGGCCATTTGAAGAAGAATCTAATTACATCCTTTGCCCATTTGTAAATTGGGTTCCTTGTCTCTTTATTGTTGAATTCTGAGTCCTTTATATATTTTGGATACTAGACCTTTATCAGATACAGGATTCGCAAATATTTTCTCCCTTTCTGCAGGTAATCTTTTCACTTTCTTGATAGTGTCCTTTGACAAAATTTTTCATTTTGATGAAGTCCAACTTATCTTCTTTGGTTGTTGGTGCTCGTGGTGTCATATCTAAGAAACCATTCCAAATCCAAGGTCATGAAGATTTATATATACATTTTCTTCTGAGTTTTATTCTTTCAGCCTTTATATTTAGGTCTTGATTAATTTTAATTTTTGTATGTGGTGTGAGGTAAGGCTCCAGATTCATTTGTTTGCATGTGGATAAGCAGTTGTACCAGCATCATTTGTTGAAAAAATCCATTCTTACCCTATTGAATGGTCTTGGCACTCTGGTTGAAAATCAGTTAACCATAGATATACGATTTTATTCCTGGACTCTCAGTTCTAGTCCATGGGTCTATATGCCTATCCTATGC
>NW_007734252.1:28251-30587 GCF_000696425.1 Galeopterus variegatus | reverse complement strand
TAAGCAGTTGTACCAGCATCATTTGTTGAAAAAATCCATTCTTACCCTATTGAATGGTCTTGGCACTCTGGTTGAAAATCAGTTAACCATAGATATACGATTTTATTCCTGGACTCTCAGTTCTAGTCCATGGGTCTATATGCCTATCCTATGCCGGTACTATACTGTCTTGATTACTGTAGCTTCGTAGTAGGTTTTGAAATCAGGATGTGGGTCTCCTACTTTGTTCTTCTTTTTCAAGATTATTTGGATATTCTGGGTTTAAAAGTTTTAACACACCTTTCATCCACTTTGAGACACTGTGTTCTCTCTCTGAGATGCCCCATAAAGAAATAAAGAGGATAAACAATAACATCTTAATACTTTCACTTTCATCCTTTCGCTTCTCTGACTTGGCTATACTACTTGGTCTTAAAGTGCAAAATGGTCATTCTCTCTTTTCTCTGCATTTCACCACACAATCCCCACAGACTTGTACAACATTTCTCTATTTGTAAAACCCAGAATCCTTGTCCATATAAACCTGGTAAAAGGCACATATTTTCTACCAATGTCATGCTTCCTGGGCAAATTCTGTGATGATTCTAAAAAGGCTGGAATCCCTTAGAGTCTAGTATTTCTCATAAAGAACAAGTCTAGGCCTTTGGCAAATTATTTCCATTTGGGGTTAATGTCTCCAAGAAGTTTAACTCTTTCTAGAGAATTAAAACGAATAGCACACAGCAGTTACAGAGTGAAATCAAGAAGAAAATCAGGTGCTTACTATTTTAAGAGCGAGAGGTGATGTACATTTCTAAATATAAATTAGTTGTTTCTTTTTTTAAGCTTAAAATCAAACAGAAATAAAGTACATAATCTACTTATCCTTCCCAGATAAAACGTTGTATAGTCATAGACCCTGGGAACAATTGTGTGTCTGACTAAGGTGCTTTGCAGAATCTGAAAAAATAGAAATGTGTGTTTCTCTCTGTGAATGGATCCTGCAGTCAATACTTCAGCCCTTTTTGTTCTTAATAAATATATTCCACTAAACTAAATATCACAAGGGCTTTCCAGAATGTTACAGAAAGGCCTAAGGCAACATGAATGATCTGGTACTATAGAGACATAAGAAGCCCTGGACTGCTCTCTGAAAGTTACAAGTTTAACAGCTATACCGGGGACAACAGATTTGGTACAAAGGGCTTTTTTGGCTTTAATTGGCTTTTTTAGAATGTGCCTGGAAGTCCTTGTATCAGCAGCCACATTAGAGCAAAGCACAAACCGAGGCAAACCTGCTGCTTCAGTGTCTCCCTAAATCCCATCCTCCCTGACCGCAGAGCTTCCTCCATTAAAGGATAAATTAAGTCGTGGATACAAGGCCTGTATAGACAGAGGCACTGACTTTGGGCAGCTGGGAATCCTCTATCCCTTTTATCCTCTATAGCAGAAACAGCTCTCAAGAAATTCTCAGAAATGAAAATAACCTCAGCTGAGGAACTTCAGTGCAGATCAACTGGATGAGTTCAGTTAAGACAGGAAACATTATGGGGGACCTCAAATCTATAAACCCATTACTGCCTTGCATGGGACAAAAAGTAGCACAGCTTTCATTTATAAATATATTCTTCAAATACCAAGCCAAGCTCAAACAGAGACTGACATGAGATGGGGAATTTAATATTATTACCTAATCCCTGAAAGTGAAACAAAATAGGCAACAACATTATGGTTGCAACTCCAGTTGTAAGGTTAGGACTGATTTAGAGAGAAAAAAAAAATGCGTATTTTTAGATTCTGTTTCACAGGATATCCAATAATATGGCAAACATCAGGATCATATTTGATGACAAATAATGCTGGCCATGAGAAGCAGCAGGTGGAGTGACGCTAAACATGTTTCGGGTGTGTCTCATTATTAAAATATTCTGGAACAGCAAAGAGAGGTCAATAGAGGTACTGATCACGTACTGTTTCCTAGTAGCTGGGGAAGTCCTTGAGCTCCATGTCCATTTAAACTTTTCTGCCTGAATTTTTTAAAAGAGACCTGTTCTTCCTCCCAGCTTTGACCATACCGTGATGCCCCCTTGAAATGTGTGTGTTGGGGGACAGTTCTCAGAGATGATAGCTTGTCTACCCTTCAGTCCTCTTCTCTCTTGGCTTCAGCCTGAGCTTCTTCACCCATGAAATTTTTCCTCAGGAGATTTCTTCATCCTTTTGAAAATCACACCCCTGGAGAAAAAGTCAGAGGAGCACGACACGCCAAAAACAGTCAGCTTGGGAATGACCTTCACGTGTGGGTGGTAATCACCACAGGGCCCCAAATAGCAGATTATTCTTCATCTCCACGGGGGAAC
>NW_007734252.1:23592-27748 GCF_000696425.1 Galeopterus variegatus | reverse complement strand
TCAGAGATGATAGCTTGTCTACCCTTCAGTCCTCTTCTCTCTTGGCTTCAGCCTGAGCTTCACCCATGAAATTTTTCCTCAGGAGATTTCTTCATCCTTTTGAAAATCACACCCCTGGAGAAAAAGTCAGAGGAGCACTACACGCCAAAAACAGTCAGCTTGGGAATGACCTTCACACGTGGGTGGTAATCACCACAGGGCCCCAAATAGCAGATTATTCTTCATCTCCACGGGGGAACATCAGCCTGAAACATCATATGAAGGTTTTAAGTTAAACATAAATCAAGACCATTCTAGCAACCACCACAGATTTACTCTTATGTTACACAGAGAAGGTTCTAGAACCTCTCTCCAAACCGCTGATACTTGGTGATGTAAGGTTTAGATTCAGGTCTGTTAAAACACATGGATTTTAAGGTTAACAAACACACAAACAATGGTTATGGGATTTTAATTTTAATTTTTTAAATTAAAAAAGTCCTAGATCTGTGCTGTTCAATACCATTGCCAGTGTCCACATGTGGTTGTTACACACTTGAAATGTGGCCAGTGTGACTGAGAAAATGAATTTTAAATTTTATTTAGTATTAATCAATTTAAATTTAAAAATGGGAGCACTGTAAAATATTTTTCTGTTAGACACAACTTTATTGTTCTGGTAGGACTACACAATTTTACCTGTTGGATCATGTAAGATATTGGCACATGTATTATTTCTAGTAATCATTAATAATTTTTAAAATATTGATTACATGTTGAAATGATAATATTTTGGATATATTGGATTAAATAAAACATGTTGTTAAAATTAATTTTACCTGTTTATTTTTACTTAATGTACCTACTAGAAATTTTACATTACATATGTGGCTTGTATTATATTTCTATTGGATGGTGCCAGTCCATAGCACAACTGAAGATCTTCAGATGCAGGAATATATCAGTCCATTTCTGTTGCTTATAACAGAATACCTGAAACTGGGTAATTTACAAAGAAATGAAATTTATTTCTTACACTTTAGGAGGCTGGGAAGTTCAAAGTCCAGGGATCGCATCTGGTGAGGCCCTTCTTCCTGGTGGTATGACTTTCTACAGCAATTCAGGGTATCACATGGCGAGAATGGGCTGAGCAAGAAAAAGCTAACCTGTTCTCTTGCTCTCCTTATAAAGCCATAAGAACCATGCTCATTACTCCATGAATGGATCAATCCATTCATGAGGGCACAGTCCTCGTAATCTAATCACCTCTTAAAGGCCCCACACTTCAAATACCAGAACTGGATTTCCCATCTTTTTATCACTGTTAAAATGGGGGTTAAGTTTCCAATACACAAACTTTTGGGGGACACATTTAACCCGTAGCAAGGAACAATAAAGCTCTGGCAGACCAGGACAGGAGAAGAGGTTAGAGGAGTTACAGATGTCGTTATTTCTTCACTTTTTATTGAAGGGCTTAATTTCTTTTAAAGAACTGGAAAAACTGAAAATGTTTAAAGTTTGAATTTTTTTATTGTGTAACAACAAAGTTTAGAATAAGATGTTCATGCACTACTATCTGCCCTCTGCCCTTAAAATAAATTCTTAAACTAGGGAATAGAAAGACTTTTGCATACAATGGGCTAAGTCAGGATTGTCTGGCCTGCAGCCCCAAACTCTGAGGGGGACGCAGAGTTGTTGCAAAGGGTCCACAAATTCATGTGCGTTAAGCACTGTCTGTGGATTGAACAATTAACCTCTGGTTTATACTGGTACGACAGTTTTTCAAAAGTGTAGGCATTATCATGATTAATAAAATGTAACTTTACTTTAATGTGTTACTGACTTTGGAATAGCTAAGGGATCATTATATATTTTCTCAATCAAGAGAATCTAAGGTCAGTTACTCTCACATGGGGTCTGTGGAGTGGTGGGTCTTGGCTAGCTCACTGGTGCCTTCATGCAAATGAGAGCAAGGCATGCCAGAGGTTTCAGCCCCAACTCATCCCTGACCTGCTCGACCACATGCTGCTGCCCTGATATATTTTGAAACTCAAAAAGTTCTTCATACTTGAAAGGGCACAACTGTATCCTAAAGAATACCCAGTGATTCTCATGTAAGAAATGGACGTTCCACTTCCAAGGAGCTCTGCCCTTTCCGTTTCCCAGGGGCAACTTTCATGCTTTTGACCTGGAGGCTGGTGAGCTTCTCCTGAGGTCTTGGCCAGGTCTCAGGACTAGAGTGGGCTGGCTCATCATTGGCACTCATATCACCCACCTGCAAGGGGACAGGAAACACAAGCATATGGTCCCTTGCCCTAAAGCTTCTAGAGGGAGCAAAGTAAAGTTGGAAGGAAGTCAGAATCAGGATTCTCTGACCTTTGACCTAGGAATTCATAGTGGAGTGAAAAATATGCTATTTCCTTGCAATGTGTTGGAATTTATTTAAATTTAGAATAGAGTTTCTCAGCCTTGGCACTACTGACCTTTTGAGCTGTACAATTCTTTGTGTGTGTAGCTCTCCTGTGCATTACAGGATGTTTAGCAGAATCCCTGGCCTCTACATACGAGATGCCAGTAACACCCTCTTCCCAGTTATGACAATCAAAAATGTCCCCAGATATTGACAAATGTCCTCTGAAGAATAAAATCACCCCAGTTAAGAACCACTGATTTATCAAATATCAAATATCGTTTGTGCCATGTCTTAGTCCATTTTCTGTTGCTTATAATAGAATACCTGAAACTGGGTGATTTGTAAAGAAACAAAATGTATTTCTCACAGTTCTAGAGGCTGGGAAATCCAAGAGCATGGTGCTGGCACCTGGTCAGCTTCTGGTGAGGGCCTTCTTCCACATGGGGACTCTCTGCCAAGTCCCAAGGCAGCACAGGGCATCACATGGCAAGGGTGCTGAGGGTGCTAGCCCAAGTCTCTCTTCTTATAAAGCCACCGGTCTCACTCCTACGATAATCCATTAATCCTCTAACCCATTGACCCATAAACCATTTACGAAGGTAGATTCCCTCATGACCCAATCGCCTCTTAAAGGCCAACCTTTCAAATACTTCAGTTGGATTTCCCACCCTCTTAATATTGTTACAATGGGGATTGAGTTTCAACACAAGCTTTAGAAGGGACAAACATTCAAACCATAGCATGGCATTAGCTTATTTTCATAATTTACATATTATAACAGCAAGTACTTGAACTTCGGGATGTGACATATATGAGTTCAAATTATTAGCTATATGACCTGGGGCAAGTTACTCAATATCTTTGAGCCTGAATTTCTTCATCTCTAAAATGGGGCAGGTGATAACAATACTATCTTCACAGAGGCAGTGCAAGAATTAATAAGATAAAGCTCGTAATAGGCGATAGATAAATGTCACCTAGTACACTCACAGGCCTCCTTTTCCACTGGTCTTATGACATCTACCTTCTTCCTCTAATATTAAGGCTTCTCTGGTCTCTGTGTTAGTGTAGCAGCTAAGACCTGGCTTCCAAGGTCATAGTACTAGGGTTCAATCTCCAGCTTTACCTCTTGTTAGCTGTGCAATCTGGGACAAGTCCTACTGGCACAATTAACTGCCAAGTCAAAACTCAGATGCCTGGGGTCCCAGTCTCTCTACTTCCAAAATTGACAAGGCTTATAGTTTTAGCGGAGGTCAACTGGAGAAACTAAAATGCCATGGTGTGGTAGCAAGGACAGCAGAATAGGGAACAGATTCTAAAGTGAATCTCCCAATAATTTGCAATGTGCCTTCTTTCAAAGTCACAACTTCCCCAGATTTCAAATTTCTAATAAGTTCAATCAAACTATTACTACTTGTTATATGGAGTTCAGAGGGATGTTGTAGACAAAATGAGACATTCAATTCAAAAGCACGTCAAATAGGTCAAGTGCTGTACACATCCAAGATACTTTTGTTACCAACTTATTAAATAATTAATGTATGAAAGCTTCTACTCATTCAATGGACTGTATAAGAAGTGCCTAATTGAGGCAGTTGCCTAAGTGTTGGTGGGGGGGCCGGAGGGGAGTTGGAAAGGGTGAGAAGCAAGAGTAGGAAATATGAAAATGAGAAAGATTGGGGCCGGCCCGGTGGCGCACTGCTATAGTGTGCTGCTTGGGAAGCACGGCAGCGCTCCTGCCGAGGGTTCGGATCCCACATACAG
>NW_007734252.1:21168-22765 GCF_000696425.1 Galeopterus variegatus | reverse complement strand
AAAAAAAAAAAAAAAAAAAAAAAAAAAAAAAGAAAATGAGAAAGATGTGTTCCCTTCCCTCCAGAATCTTCCTCCATCCTAGGAGAGAGAACAGCAAATACAGCAGTAAATCTCAGGTGGAATGTGCTCAGTACCAAAGAGAACAGAAGAAGTATTTCTGGAGGACAGGTTACTTCTCAACATGGAGATCACTGTCATTTTCAACCAGCAAACACTAAACTCTTGGGGAGTTAGTAGAGGTATGTGGATTTGGGGTAGAAAGCTCTATTCTCTACAGTTTTTATTCTGATGTAAATCAGATCCAAAGTTAGACTAGTTGAGCAAGATGGTTTTGCAGCTGTTTGGAGAACACTACGGCCAAAAGGACCGATTCAGAAAAAAGTAAACCCATCTGTCAAGAAGAGATGAAAGTAAGCAGCAGCAAGCCCATTGCAGACACCCGAGACCCTGCCCAAGTGACTCTCAGCGGTAATTTTCCAGGCTGGGCTTAAACATACACCTGCATCAATAGAAAAGTAGTGAATGAGTTCAAGGGCTTGGAGCCGAAGGGAACAAAGAAAGGCCACTTGGGAGAAGTGCAGCAGCTGTTTTCAAAACAGCCTGAGCATTTTCTCTGTGCCCAAGGAAATACGGTACAGAAAGTGAGTCTTCTCCCACTGCCTGGCGCTCCCTCAGCCTCCACAGCATCCACAGTCCTTTGGGATTAACTTGGGGCTTCCGTGGAGGACAGCGAAATGACAGGTAAAAAGACTCCCCATTATCCTGCCACAAGTACTTCCTATGACTCCAGCAGGCATATCCCAGTAATTTCAGATACGGGCTCCTCACCATTTCCTAGTGATCAAAAGCTTACTCCAGGCTCTAACAACTGGGTCAGGAACATTTATTCCCTAAATTCCCTAAATGCTCAGCTTCAACTTTCAATTTCCATCTAGTCGCCAAAGCCCGCCCTGAACCATGCTCCCTCTCGGGTGTGCTTGGGACTATTTACGGAGTCTGTGCATCCTTTGATGGTCTGTAGTCGAGCTATTAACAGGGACTGATACATTATAAATGTCAATGGTGGCAATAAAGCTGAACGCTCTATAGTCCTTTCCAGCATTCCTTTACGGTTATTTTGAGGAAACACCCTTCTGTTCTAAAGTGGTGCATGAGCGGGGCCCCTGCCTGCCACACGGCTCTGGAAGCAAGTCCTCTGGGTCTGTGTTATTCTCCCCTCATTCTCATAGCGCCTCTTCCATGATACCTAGCCTCTAGAATAGTGTCTAGAAAACTGGTAGTGGTTGCACACGCACACCAAAACCCCAGACTTTTAATCCAGATTGAAAGAAAGAGCCTCAATTTTTGCTCTGTGTATTGGTTTCCTATGGCTGATGTAACAAATTACCACAAACTTGTTGGCTTAAAACAATGCATTTTTATTCTCCTATAAGTTCTGGGGGTCAGAATCTGAAATCAATTTCACTGGGCCAGAATCAAGGTGTCGGTAGGGCTGCATTCCCCCCGGAGGCTTTAGGAGAAAATTTTTATTTTTTTTTGTCTTTTCCAGCTTCTTTCCTTGCTTCTTTCCATGGCTAACGGCCCCTTCCTCCATCTT
>NW_007734252.1:19309-20114 GCF_000696425.1 Galeopterus variegatus | reverse complement strand
TGCTGCACCCTTGGGTTCCTGGTGGCATATTATGGATCCAGGATAACCCACTATCATGCAACTGAGTAAAAAGGGGTAAAAAAATCCAAGCACGATCAGTGCAGAAAACACTTCTGTGTTCATTATAGTGGGGCATTACTAAAAACAAAACAAACAAACATTTAAGTAGCTCAGAAGTCTCAGGTCGCGTCTGGGAGAACATGGAAGTGTTCTGTGGACAAAGACCATACTCCAGGCTCACTCCTAACACTTGCAAGGCCAGTGCAAGAATACAAGTAGAGGCCAACAGCATACGTCTAGAACGTTTTCAAACACAGGTCAACCTAACATATTAAATAAAATATGTTCTCTCCTCCTACCTTGACCAATAGACTTCACAATGACCTGAAAACCATATTCAAATTTAGGATTTGGGGGCTTCCTCATGTTCTGGCAGGGAACTCTGAGAGATAACGTGGACAGCTATCCACAGCCTCTGGCCCCCGGCTATGCCTCCCTTCTCTTCCCACCTCTTTATCCAGCACCTCAAGGAACTCGCATTCATGTGTACACATGCCAACCCATACAACCTAAGCTCCATCCTTACCGCCCCATAAAGAGCTGCCCCTCAGCCATCCTCAGGTCTAGGATTATTCATCAGCAGTAGTGTCTGCCCTTAGACAGGCAGACCAAAGAGACGATGGGGCAGGCCTTGGAAGCTGGCTTAGGGTCATTTGAACAGGGAATTCAGGATTCTAGGGAGGCAGATCATAAACTAGGACAGTACTTTTCTGGTTAAGGGCCATTTTTTTGTTGTTTTTAAAAA
>NW_007734252.1:15976-18236 GCF_000696425.1 Galeopterus variegatus | reverse complement strand
GCGGGAGCTCCGCCGCGCTCCCAAGCGGCGCACTGTAGCAGTGCGCCACCGGGCCGGCCCCTACTCTTACTTCCTATACTTGTAGCTTATCATGGACCCATGGTGAAGAGACCACACTTTGTGTACCACAAACTAGAATTTGAAGCACGGGTGAATATCTTCTATGCTCCATCTCAAATCACCACAGTCCTCATGGCTTACAACACACATATTCACCATCTCATGGCTTCCGTGGGTCAAGAGTCCTGGTACGATTTAGCTGGGTCCTCCAGTCGGAGTCCCACTAGACAACAATCAAGGTGTCAGCCAGGCCTGAGGTCTCATCTGAGGCTCAGGTCCTCTCCCAAGCTCATGTGGTTTTGACAGAATTCATTTCCTTGAGGCCGTAGAACTAATAGCAATTTGTTTCTTTAAGGCTAGCAGGAGAATCTTTTCAGGAAGGTCTCATTCCCCTTTTAAGAGATTTCACCTGATTAAGTCAGGTCTACCCAAGACAATCTTTAACTCATGGTTAACTGGTTAGAATTATAATTACATCTTCAAAATCCCTTCACCTTTGCCATATAGCATAACCTAATATGGGAGTGACATCCGTTATATTCATAGGCCCCACCCACATTCAAGGAGGGGGTGGAGACGGGGGTGGGCATCTAGGGTGCCGTCTTAGAATGCTCCCTACCACCGTGGGCTTATGGTGGGCACATTCCTTTAGCCTTTTGGACTCCTATCCTCATGGAGAGAGAAAGGCCAGAGTATGACCCTCTAAAGCTCAGGATGAAGGACAGGGGCCCCTCATGATCCATGGGAGAGGTACTGTACCCTCCACAACAGCTCGGGATCAGAACTGTTTCAACATCCCATCAACTAGCCCAGATTCCAATGCTGAAATACATTCCTTCCAAGGACCTGCTTTTTCCTAAACATGGTAGTCACAGACAGACAGGATTTCCACAGCTGTATTAAATCTATAGTTCATAATTCTGGAGTTTCCAACAGTTGGTTGCTTGGAGATTAACGTATTATCAGTAAGCACCAGAAAGCTCCAACTCCCTCTCTATCAGAGGCTGAGAGTTCATCTGGGCTACCTTGTTTACATCACTGTGCATTCCTAGAGATTACTGCAGGATCAGTCTATGATCATCATTCTGATTCAAAGCATGGTAACATTACTACACATGCCATGAGATTCTGATGCAAAATGACTGATTTATTAAACAAGCTGACAGAAAGTGGCATGCNATACTAATGAAGCTGCCATTGTATAAGTCATTTTTGGAATTCCTCTTTGGGAAGAATCTTCAAAAGCTAGTGGCATACTCTTTTCAATAACCCAGTGGTAGCAAATCTTCATTTGATTTTTGGAAGGAACAATGTCATTTGGACCCAAAGATCATGATTGATTTGCAGGTGATCTAGCTGAATTTTAAAAACAAACTGTATTGACCAATAGGATAGATACATAGCTAGATAAGAGGTGATTTACTATGGGAATTGGTTCACATGATTATGGAGATCAAGAAGTCCCATGACATGCTGTCTGCAAACTGGAGAACAAGGAAAGCTGGTGGTGTAATTCAGTCCAAGTCCAAAGGTTGGAGAACCATGGGAGCCAATGGTGTAACTCCCAGTCCAAGGCCAAAGGGCCACTGGTGTAAGTCCTAGAGTCCAAAAGCACAAGAACCAGGAGCTCTGATATCTAAAGAAGAGAGAAAATCCACCCTTAATCCACATTTTTGTTCTATTCAGACCCTCAGTGGATTGAATGATGTACACCGATATTGGTGAGAGGGATTCTTCTTTACTGAGTCCATTGATTCAAATGCTAATCTCTTCCAGAAATATCCTCCCAGACATACCCAAAAATAATGTCTACCCACTGTCTGGGCATCCCAGTCAAGTTGACACACAAAATTAATCATTATACAAGGACATATAAAAGTGCTTTTCCCAAGTTACTCCAACTGTTTTAAATGCATTCACATAGTATGTACAATGACCAAATTATTACGAATAAGATCATAGCCTACCAAAATGACTTCCTTGAAGAATAACTTACTATTAGTGCTTTGTAGGTTATAAAGGGGAAATCACATATATATCCATGAAGTAGAATGTGGAAATAATTTTATGACTAATTATCATTAAATTTTAAAACTGAGGCTAAGAGAATGTGTTTTCACAAGATCCCACAGCTGATAGATGGCAGAGCCAAGATTCAAGCTCAAGTCTTCAAACCCCAAGCCCAGGGATCTTAGCATTT
>NW_007734252.1:13633-15154 GCF_000696425.1 Galeopterus variegatus | reverse complement strand
ATGGCAGAGCCAAGATTCAAGCTCAAGTCTTCAAACCCCAAGCCCAGGGATCTTAGCATTTTATCCAGGAAGGGCAACTATGTAGCACTGTGTTTCCACTGTTCCCAGTCATGTGCATGGCAGACCTTGCTAGTATATGAAGGCACTCTTTCCTGCTGAGCTCGTTTCAGCCTCACAACCCCCAATGCAGCTCTTTGGGGAGCCAAACCAATAAAGAAGGGTTGATACTCAACTTATTTGTCCTTTTGCATTATACCATGTTGAAGAGGACGGCCCTCATTTGGATGTATAATTTCTGGTGTGTTTATTTAAAAAGTAGAGTCTTTATTCAATAGCCATATAATATGCTAGTTGATGTTTTTAGCTCTTGGTATCTGTTCCAGGCCATGGAATCTTAGGATTGATTGGGAAAGAGCAGCTCTAGGTGATCTCCATCATTTACACTTATTTTGACTTCAGCTTTCAACAACAGATTGGTGTTTCTCACAGGGTGTCTCTTGGGACTTCTGAATCAGAATCGCCTAGGGAATTTTTAATATCCCAGATATTATCTGATGTCTGGTGGCATTTCTCAGAAATATGCATTTTTAATAAGTTCTTTGGATGATTTAAGATGGTTAATAAAAATTACCTAGACAGAAGCACAGAGAAAAAAAGATTAAAAATAAAAATATTAACAATTTGGAGGACAATATTCAATAGTCAAATATACATGGAATTGGAGTCCCAGAAGGAAGGAAAAAGAAAATACGACAAAATAAATATTTGAATAATATAAATATTATTAAGTATTTGATATAATAGTCAAGAATTTTCCAAAATGGATAAAAACATCTTAAACTACAGATGCACAAAACTCAGCAAACCCCACGCAGGAAGGATAGAAAGATGGTTGCACCTGGGTATGTCATAGTCACTGAAAACTAAAGATAGGGGGAAAAATCATAAAAGAAGTCAGAGAAAAAAATACTTTAAATTCAGGGGGAGGTGAGTGTGGGAATGAGAAGAGGGACATAAATGACAGCTGACTTCTTGTCAGAAATAACAGAATCCAGAAGATAATGAAATAACATCATTAAAGTGCCGACAGAAAAAATAAATATCCACCTAGAATTCTACACCCTATGAGAATATACTTCAAAATGAGGGAGAAATACAGACACTTTCAATAAGACAGAAACCGAAGGAATGTGTTACCAACAGATCCAAACTACAAAAAAATGGGCCATTTTGTATATATCACTGTGATCTCTAGAGATTTCTGTAAGCTGAAGGGAAGTTACCCCAGATGGAAGCCTGAATCTACAGAAAGGAATGGAAAGCACTAGAAAAGGTAAATATGTAGGTAACGATAAAAGACTTTTTTTTTAAAGATGCTTAAATGTTTAGACTAAAATAACAGCAAGTATTGTGGGGTTTATTACATATGTTATAAACACATGACAAAACACATGACAAAGCAGCACAAAGGCAAGAAGGGGCAAATGGAACTCTAGTGTTTTAAGCTATTACTCTGTCTGC
>NW_007734252.1:7293-12765 GCF_000696425.1 Galeopterus variegatus | reverse complement strand
CGGGGGCAACACTGAGGGTTGCGATCCGTTGCCAGACACGGAAAAAGACAAAAAATAAAAATTAAAAAAATAAATAAATAAAACAAAATAAAGAGGCATAACTACAAACCAGTAGAGGAGGTAAAAAGGAATATGAAAATAATAATTAACCTAAGAGAAGGCAGGAGACAAGGAACAAAGAAATAAAGAACACGTGGGACAGACAGAAAACAGAGCAAGATGATTCATCAGCCCAAACTCTCAGAAATTACATCAAATAGAAGAGACTGAACACTTCAGTTAAAAGGTAGAGATTTTTAGACTTAATAAAGTGACGGCCATCTCTATGCTATTTATAAAACATCCACTTCATTCCGCTGTCTTTCAAAATTTCTAGCTATACTTTTCCTCCACCGTTGTACATTAAAATTTAAGAATCTGGTGGGTAAATTTGCAACTGAGAATAAATATTATAAACTGTAAGAACACCTACATTAAGCATCCCATTAGGTAAGAAAAGCAGCAGCACCGCTGATATATCTGTGCCTCAGTTTCCCTGCCCAAAAAAGGAGCATGACATTTGAACTGTTCTCTCACTAGGTTGTTGTAGGGATTGAATATATTATGGGAGTAAAAGTAACATTGTAAAATAAAAAGAACTGAGAATAGATATGGAATTATCTATTAATAATTACCTTTGAGTAAGCTCCTAACCCCATGCCTGATGTTGTAAGGAAGAAGCAAACACTGTCTCACTTAATCCTCAAAATGAGGACCTTTTATTATTCCCATTTACAAATGAGCAAACTGAGGCTAATAGAAGAACTTAGTAAGTGGTAGTAATAATAATAAATAGTTAGCTCGTCCTGAGGGCTTACTATGGGCCTGGCACTGTTCTAAGCACTTTACATATATTAATTCATTTAATTCTCACAACCTGACGAAGCAGGTTTTTATTACATAAGAGGAAACTAAGGCACAGAAAGGATTCTATAGCTAGTAAATGATAGAGTTGGCATTGAAACCCGGGTCTTGGTCTCTGTCTCTCTGTCTCTCTCTCTCTCCACGTCTCTCTGAACTATTAAATTAAGCTGCCTCCACCATTACTCATTCTTTTGACAAATATTTATTGAGAACCTACTACATGGTATTGGTCTAGGCACTGCAGATCCAGCAGTGAGTAAGGCAAAATTCCTGCTCTCATGATGCTTATATTAACAAATATAAGGCAATGCAATTGTGTTAACATGGAAAAAGTGTGTCTCTACCTAGAGTAGTCTTTTTCATTTAAGATCACGTAAGAGATTTTTTTCCTTCAGGGATATGCCAGGAGTCACCTATGTACCGGAGCATTGCTTTCATTGGATTTGCTGCTTGATTTATCCCAGAAGCCAGAAAAATGTGACTGAAGGTAGATTTGTCCCCCTGAAGAACTGGGATTGATCTATTCACAGTGACACATTCCTTTCTTACTTTTCCACACCTCCTCGCTGAGAAGAGTCAGGATTCCCTAATGCAGATACACTTGTCCAGGCAATGCTGGGGCTAAACAGACCACAAGACACTGTTGTGAATGGGTGTGAAGCTCAGAGCTGCTGCAGAAAGAAGCCAACAAAGAGAAGAGAACAAATCCAGAAAGCCACAGAGAAGTGGAGCCGGCACCCTGGTGCGCCTTGGGTGGAGCATGGCTGCTTAAGGATTTGTTACAAAAGATAATAAATCTCCTCATGGCTCACACCATCCTGAGTTGGGTCTGTGGTTACTTGCAGCTAAAAGCATCCTCATTGAGATAGCTTCCCAAAGTTCTCTTTGTTATTAAGACATGTGTGCCTGGGAATCTTTGCTACAAACCACCCCATTTCCCAGAGGTACTAGCCAAGGAATTCTTCCACAAACCAAAGAAATTCTCAGTCTTTGTGGTCTAATGCCCTCTGTCTGCCCTCTTCTTTTCCTTTGCTTTTCCCTTTAAACAACTTCTCAAAGACAGTACGTTGAAATCACTCTAGCATCACCAAGCACATTTAGTAAAGCTATGTGATGCTGACTGGAGACAATTGAAGAGAAAACAATGCTTTGAACTACAGCATGTTTCTTGGTGTCATTGAATGATACATAAATAGGACCCACTTAGCCACACACTCCCCCTGCATTATTCATAGTCTGGCCGCTTTGGGGACTGCCAAAGTGCTTCTGGGGGCCTCCAGGGCACTTCTTTCTTTCCCATTCCTTTCCTTGATTACATTCAAAAGAGCCAAAAACAAACAAGTCCTGTTAATTACTGAGAGTTATTCATTATTTTCTTTAAAGCCTCAAAGCTCTAAAAAACCAGAACAATTTATTTTCTGAATTTACTCACCAGTTTCCAAACCAGCCAACATGGGGACAATCTTTGGTACTTGTGGGAAATGTTCTTTTACTGTATTCTGGAGCAATGCAGCCTGGGGGCTGAAGGCAACAAGCAAGTTGTTTTCAAGAGATATGCAGGTAAGCCTGCTTGGGCGTTAGGGAGTCCAGTCAGTTCCCAAAAAGTACAGAGAATAATAAAACCAACACTCATGTAGCAGCCATATGATTTAACAAATGCTAACAGGTTGCCATCTTTGCATCACATATAATTACAATGATGGATCTGTCTATTTGCCTTATAAAATAAATTGTTAAGTTAAACCAATAGTCCCATTTCCATTTTTCTCTTTAGGGGACATTTACAATTAAACCTTTCAATTCTAAGCCTTTTGCTACTGCGATTTCAAAACAAAAGAGTCGGGGCTAAGAATAGACCATAATGCTCCAAATGGGACTTCAACAAGGCGCTGCTGCTACCCGGAGTTGAGTTACGGCTGGTGAGAGAGTCTGTGTGTGACATTCATATGGGACATTTAGGAGAGATAAATGTTTCATAAGTACCAAAGTGGCTAGATCTGAACATCACAGGCTTCAGGGAGACTAAAATTCTAAAGTTACTCAGGTGTGTTTTGTTGATTTCCTTCAATGCACACATATTCTGAGATATCGTTTTGCAAGGATCTTCATTTTAAATAATATCCATACAGAATTTCAATTGCAAATGTTTAGAAACTAAACTCCTGCCTGTTCCCCTATTTAATTAACCCACGCAGTCACATCTATAATCTCTGTGGCGCTGGGATGACTTTCTTCCAAATATGGACATAATAAAGTTCCCCACAGTTCCCATGCCAGCCATATAGTCCTGCTGAAATTTCTTCTTAGAGCATTTATAGATTTTTGTAGCTTTTCCCTGGTTTATGACCATCCTAGAATAAAATCCAAGTTCAAAAAAGGATAAAGCGCAATATGTTGACAGGTACAGACATACCTACCAAGAGCTAGTCTCAGTAACGAACGGTGTACACTTCCAGGTAAGAAGAAAGCAAACAAACAACTGCTTATTGATCTCAGCAAAATTATGTATTTTTCCCCCTTTAGACCTAAGTATTGTATCTTGGAGAAGCTTTAAAAAATGGAAATCAAGTTCTGGAAATAGATAATAGTGACGGTTATACAACACTGTGAATGTACTTAATGCTACTGAATTGTACACTCGGAAATGGCTAAAATGGTAAATTTTATGTTATGTATAGTTTAACACAGTAAAAAAAACTTTAATTAAAAATCATAAAATAGTTAAAGCATAGCTGAATACTAGGTCAAATGAAATTTTCTAAAACTAACATTCTATAGCAGCTTTTGGGCAAACAGAAAGCACTTTCAGCGTTGACAAAGTAAAGTTTACAAGTACCACATGTGGCTCTATTTCTCCCTCTGTGGATTGAGGCCCACTCATGTTTTCTGCTTTCTAGACCAGGAAAAGAGCAGAATATCTGATGATTAAAACTATAAATGATTCCAAATTTAAAATATGGTTTTACTCCGCTTCTGGACAGGACCCTTTCTGCTGTCTTCTCCTGTCTGAACATCTCCAGTCAGTCATCTGGTCAGCCAAGTCCACATGGCATTATCTGATATTAAGAAATACAATTTTAATCTGTATTAAGTCATGCTTGCTTACTTTAAAACACTTTTTCCTACTGGCACATTGTGTAGACTGGGTTACTGTGGAAATGCCCCAACAAGGCTGTAAATGGGGTTCATTAAACATTTAGCATCTGTTTCCCCAAATCCACTAGTAAAGGACTCAGAAAAGCTAATAAGTGATCCAGGTCATTTTATTATAGGGACTTGTCGCCTGGGAACCATGTGCCTTATATGCCCCAGAAATATCTGACTACAACCATATAGAAAAACAAGCCATTAGAATTTCTCCCTGACGTGGCCCTAGTTTACAACCAGCCAGTATATGATGAAAGTTTACGCTCCTTTTCCACATAAGTTATTTTTCCAACTAAAAATTGTTCCCAGCTGTTCTGACCCAGATGTGCTGGCAGACCATGCTGTGAGGGCCATTTTACAGGTGATGAAGCCCTCAGACAAAGTTTACACGCCTTGTATACAGCTGGTCTCCAATACAACTTAGGACTTCTAACACCCCCTTTCCCCACCAAAAAAAGAACAGCGCTTTCCTGACACTTCACTTGGAGACGGTTAAAAGGGGATTTCAGTGCTGTAGGCCCAAACTTACACAGGCCCTGGACTTACCGGTAAGTTCAAGAGAAAGGTAAATTACCCAGTTACCCTGTCCCCTCAAGAATTCAGCCTGCTTTAAGTAAAAATAGCTCTGGACCAGGAAGAAAATGATCAGAAATCGCCCCTAGGAAGCCTCCAGGAGAGATAAGCTGTGATCTGTGAATGAGTCTATGGAGTCGTGTTTAAACAAAAGGTCATTTTTATTATGTAGAAGTTGTTCATAAAATTAGCATCATATTACATTCATTGGGAAGTCACAGGGATAACCAAAGCAATGGATGATAACTGGGGTGACTGTACACACAGGTTTTCCCAGGACAGTCCCAGGCAGTTAACATATATCAGATCCTTCTTTTTTAAAAAAAAAAAAAAAAGAGCAAGCATTATTAGTAATAGTGGAATTCGGCAAGCCAGGATGGGTTTAGTAGACCACTACTCGGTATTCTCGGCCTCCACCAGTCTTGGACAATGGTGATGAGACACACATGCAGTAAATTGAGTTCTCACTTTAATTCCTGGTAAAATCTGAAGCAATACCCTTCTCTCTTTTCCCAACCNTTCATTATTTTCTTTAAAGCCTCAAAGCTCTAAAAAACCAGAACAATTTATTTTCTGAATTCACTCACCAGTTTCCAAACCAGCCAACATGGGGACAATCTTTGGTACTTGTGGCAAATGTTCTTTTACTGTATTCTGGAGCAATGGAGCCTGTGGGCTGAAGGCAACAAGCAAGTTGTTTTCAAGAGATATGCAGGTAAGCCTGCTTAGGCGTTAGGGAGTCCAGTCAGTTCCCAAAAAGTACAGAGAATAATAAAACCAACACTCAGGTAGCAGCCATATGATTTAACAAATGCTAACAGGTTGCCATCTTTGCATCACATATAATTA
>NW_007734252.1:5267-7279 GCF_000696425.1 Galeopterus variegatus | reverse complement strand
TGAGTTCTCACTTTAATTCCTGGTAAAATCTGAAGCAATACCCTTCTCTCTTTTCCCAACCGTTCACCGATAAGGTGCAATTAACACCGCCCTTTGCGGGTCAGCATGATAAAATGTAGTGTGCCCAGCCACGAGCTTCGGATTCAGTGGTGGTGGGAGACGAAGTCACTCTGCTGCTTGCCACCTCTCACCAGTCCCTGCTGTAGCCTGGCAGGTCCATGAAGCTGCCGGTGGCCACACATCAGCAGGGTCAGTGGGAAGTGTGACAGAGCACAGGTTAGGTTAAGTGGAGCGTGTGCAGGAATGGAGGCTGGACAGCCTGTCACAGGGTGGACAGCCTGTAGTTTGAATATTCTTGCTTACAATGGTTTTGTCATTTACTTGTCCAGGCTGTGTCACAGGGTGGACAGCCTGTAGTTTGAATATTCTTGCTTACAATGGTTTTGTCATTTACTTTATAGTTTGTCTACAACTATTATTTATTGCATTATTTAGTCACATATTTTTCTCCTGCAGTAAACCCTTTTGGCAGCAATCAGATTGAAAAGGTCAAAGTACATTATACTTTATGTATATTCAAGTTGTAGATGAAAGTGTAACACATAAAATATTTGTTGACATCTGACATCCACTATGGGGATATCATAAAGACATCACTGGCCACATGAAAACCAGAAAATGCTAATTTGCTAACGAAGCATCAGTATTTACTTAAAAAAATTAGTAGTTACTTTAAACAGACCATACCCAAAGATGATGATTTACACATACAGCTGCACAGTTTTGTGTTCATATCATTCTGTGAAGCTTCATTTTTCACTTAGATGCAATGATAGTTTTCTAAAGCAATTCCACTTATTTTCAATTTCAAGTTTTCTTGCGCATGCCCGAAAAATTAAGCATTAGCTGCTAATGAATCTCCTTTAACAGAACAAGAACTGTGTAAACAGTGAAATGACACTGCTGTTATTTATTCATTTATTTAAATTTAATTGCATGTATTTAACGTGTATAACACAATGTTTTGACATACATATACATAGGGAAATAATTACTACAGTCAAGCCAATTAATATATCCATCATCTTGGCTGCCCAGTTAGCTCAGATGGTTAGAGTGTAGCCTTGTAACCCCAAGGTCATGGGTTCGGCTTCCCCATACCAGCCAGCCGTCAAGAAAGAAAAGGAAAAAAAAAAACCAAACATATCCATCATCTCATGTAGTCACCCTTTTGTGTGTGTGTGTGTGGTAAGAGCACCTGAAATCTACTCTTAGAAAATTTCCAGTATATAGTACAGTGTTATGAATATAGTCCTCATGCTGTACTGCAAACCTCTACATTTATTTATCCTCATAATCACAACTTTGTACCCTTTGACCTACATCTCCCCGTTCCACACTGGCCCCTCCCCCCACCACTACTCCCCTCCCCCACCTTTGGTCACCACCATTCTATTCTCTGTTTCTATGTGTTCTACTCTTACTGTAGATTGCACGTGTAAGAGAAATAATGCAGTATTTGTCTTTCTGTGTCTGGCTTATTTCACTTAGCATAATGCCCTCCAGGTTCATTCATGTTGAAAATGTGGTGTGTATATATATATATACACACACCACAATTTCTTTATCCATTCATCCATCGATAGACATTTAGATTGATTCCATATCTTGGCTGCAATCAACATGGGAGTGCAGATATCTCTGTGAGGTACTGATTTCATTTCCTTTGGATATATACCTAGCAGAGGGATTTCTGGGTCGTACAGTAGCTCTATTTTTAATTTTCTGAGGAACTTCCGTACTGTTTTCTATAATGGCTATACTAATTTACATTCCTACCAACAGAGTGCAAGAGCTCTCTTTTCTTCTCCACACCCTTGCCAACACTTGTTATCTCTTGTCTTTTTGATAATAGCCATCCTAACAGGTGTGACACCAGTTTTATATCAGGGTCATCAGCTGCTTCCAATGAGAAATCAGTTAATTCTAATAATGCTTCATTAAAAAAAAAA
>NW_007734252.1:0-4583 GCF_000696425.1 Galeopterus variegatus | reverse complement strand
GAAACGGAAGCTGAGCTGTCAAATTTTACACACACACACACACACACACACACACACACACGTAAATGTATCACAAAATTCTCTTTGCTACGTACCAACCGACTTACAAATATCTGAGCCATTATGATAAACTACTTTGTTAAAGTTACCCTGACTATCCTACAGTACTCTGAATTTTGGTTGCTTTTTGTTTGGAAGTCTTCATCCAAGTACTGAGTGAACAGAGTTTTTTTAAACTTCAGCTTTTGAGCCTGAAACTTTTAGAGAATTACCATTATTGAAAACCATGCTGACAAACAGGCAGGACCAGTGACATAGCTTGCAGGCCCAAGTGCAAGATGAAAATGCAGGCTCTCGGGCCGGCCCATTGGGAAGCGCAGTGGCACTCCTGCCGAGGGTTCGGATCCCACATACAGACCGGCAGCTCACTGGCTGAGCGAGGGGCGGGAGCAACACCGAGGGTTGCGATCCCGTTGCCGGTCCTGGTCCAGTACGGGCGCGACACTGAGGGTTGCGATCCGTTGCCGGTCACGAAAAAAGACAAAAAGGAAAAAAAAAAAAAAAAAAGAAAATGCAGGCTCTCTTGTTCAAAAACCAAGAATTCCAAGATGACGACAGCGGAGCACTGAACCAAGCGTGGGGCCCTTCTAAGCACTGGGTTCTGTGCAACTGCACAGCCCATAAGCCCATGAAGCCAGCTCTGCATATGGGAAGACCTTGACATTTATCCTGCAAAGGTGACATTTCTCACTGCAGGGCACTGAGAGCATGAATGAAGTACAAGATTTAATTTTGAAATTCTATAATTGTGCCCTGGGCTATCTCAATCTGTGAAAGAAATATTTTGGTGGAGTTCCATCTCTATTTGGATAAATTTAGTTTCTGTCCCAGAATAGAATGTAATTGAGAAGGCTTACAATTTTGAATCACCTAAATTTGGTGAACCATTCAAAAGAATCATAAATAGAGACAACTTACTTGACAAGTTGTACCACAGAAATATTTATCAAAGAAAGGAACTCTGAATAGAGGCAAAAAGTATATAAGAAAATATTTGGTCTGGATTATTTACACATTTCAATATTTTTTTAAAAATAGAATTGAGAATAGACTTTAGCAGAATTGCTCTCAGCTTACAATGTACTTCCACAGCTGTACAGAGTATTTTCTCAATTAAATATATTGTAGTCTACAGAGAAGTCAACTGAAGTATCAACAATTTCAAATTATTAAGTTCAAAATGCAGTTTTATTAAAGTTAAAAAAGTGAAATTATTGAAAAATCATTCTGCAGAAAAATACCATGACTGATAGTCCAAGAAACTGAATAAAGTATATAAATATGTATCAAGGATAGATATTCTGCCTAAACTTTTTTTTTTTTTTTTGTCTTTTTCCGTGTCCGGCAACGGATCGCAACCCTCAGTGTCGCCCCCGTACCGGACCGGGACCAGCAACGGGATCACAACCCTCGGTGCCGCTCCCACGCCTCGCTCAGCCAGTGAGTGGGAACCGGTCTGTATGTGGGATCCGAACCCTCAGCGGGAGCGCCGCTACGCTTCCCAAGTGGCGCACTATAGCAGTGCGCCACCGGGCCGGCCCGTGCCTAAACTTTTTTAATGTACAGGTAATATAAAGAAAATTTTCAAATTTGCTTTAGTGTACACAGATATATATTATTTCTTCAAAAGATTTTTATCTTTGAAAACAGTTTCTGAATAGAACCATTTTATAGGTTCACCAATTAAGAAATCAATTTGTTGGTCAATAAGTAAATCTTTCAGAAAAGTTATCATTCTAATTACTTTTACACTACCCTTCACTGTAAAAGTATCTTGATTTGGTAACTATATTGTATGGTGATCCTAGTACTGATAATAGCCACCATTTACTAAGCACTTGGTATGATCCCAACCCTTGGCAGGCATTAGTTCACCTGACCCTTAAACCAAGCCTAGGAGGGAGGTAATGAATAACTGATGAGCAAACCCTGCCTTAGGTGGTTCGGCCACATCTCTAAGGTCGCATGGCTGAGAAAGCCTCTGAGCACAGGCTTTGTCTGACTCCTGGATCAGCACATTTTTTTTTTTCCTTTTTATCTTTTTTTCTACTGACCGGCAATGGGATCGCAACCCTCGGTGTTGCACCCGCACTGTGCTCAGCCAGTGAGTGGGAACCGGTCTCCACATGGGATCCGAACCCTCGGCGGGAGCGCCGCCGCACTCCCAAGCGGCGCACTCTCCAGTGCGCCACCGGGCCGGCCCCTGGATCAGCACATTTTAACCCATCTATTAGATGAATTCGCCATAGATTCTGATTTAAAAAGGAAAATTGCTCAGTGACATTTCCAAGAATGAACTCAGATCTCTGATGTAACTGTCAAAAACCTGCTGCTTCTAAACATGACTAATTTGTGTGCTCATCACAGCTGATTAGCTCCTATCTTGCTGGCACAATTAATAAGAGGTAAGAAAAAAATTCATTCAGTATCCAGCAATTACTGGATCACCAACTATATCTGTGCAAGTCCGTGTGGGGACATGAAGGGAAATCAGATCTGGCCCCTGCTCCCCAGACTTCCCCAGACATGGCAAGGGGTGACATGTGCCATTTAAGTCTCTTGGGGTGATGGGCCTTCATCCTGCAGGGGTCCTCCCACTTAGAGAGAAGAGGGAGGGAGGGAGGGAGGGAGGGGGAGAGAGAGAGAGAGAGAGAGACAGAGAGAGAGATGAAGAACAGTGTTTAACCCTTCCCAGCCCTGAAGAGTGGGAGGGCTTGTACCTTTGTCACAGATGCGACACTATGGGGAAATGAAATGATATCCTGCCCCAAAATACTTAGCATGAATGTTAAAGAACTACAAAAAGTAGTTATCAAGTTTTCTGGCATAAAAATCCCCCTAATTTATCAAAATTCTTAATGTTCTCATTGCACTATTTTTATGTGCTGTGGACTATATCTTTATTTAAAAACAAATAAAGGCAAATAGTTGCTTGGATAACTGCCCAAAGAAATTTGCTCCAAAGAAGACTAACGAATCGGGAAAACATATGAAAGCTTATTTTATCCTCAAAGTCATGATGTTGCACAGAATAGATGTTTTATCTTAACATATATGACCTTTCCCTTATAAAAGGGGACACAATATTGTGATGTTTATAAACCAAACTACACTAAATCAAGTTTAAATATGAACCATCAGGATCTTAATCGGTCCACAGGTATTTATGGGACATCCAGTAAGTACTCAGACCTATATTATGGTACTTAGGTTGGTCCTTTCAAAACTCCATTCACTCCATCTCAGAGTTGGCCCTGCATAGAGAGAAGGCACAAGATGAAACCTTTCTAGTTGAAGAATTGGCATCTCTTCTTTGGTATCCCCCACGGGGCTTAGCTCAGAGCCTTCTAGTAGACTTCCAGCTATTACTAAACAAACACAGTTACTTTACATTACCGATACCAAAGCGTCCTTGGCAGTCTGAGAAGAGATTTCTTGGAAAGCCAATAAAAGTCTGACTCCAAAACTCACTTTGAGGTAATCCTAATGAGCAGGATCATACAAGACAGGATACTTTCATGGAGTCATCAAAGAAAATTTTAGGAAATTCCCTTTAGCAGCTATAAAAAGTAGGATACATTGCTTTTCTCCCCTCCTCACCCAAATTAGCTCTTCCTTCAGATGTAAACAGATTTCCTTCAATGCCCTAAAGCAGAAAAGGAAACAGGTTTTTCTGGAGTAATGAAGCCATTCACATATGCCTGAGGGTTTAATACGGCTGCCATGTGGAGAGGATGAAAAAAATCTATGATTAATTGTTTCCCATTTTGATGTCCCCTTCCTCAAAACCATCATAATAATGGTGACTACAGTAGATGCTGTGACGTGCTGCCCAGATTCCCCTTCAGTACCGAGGGGCCTGTCCCCCAGCTGCTGGGAGCATTAGCTGCTGAAGGCTCACAGCTGAGTCTGTGTCAGGCCTTGCCCTCGGCTGCAGGGAGCCAACCTGCCCAGGTTACACTCTTCCCTAAGAGCAGCCCACATACAGTGACTGGTCGATGTGGGGGTACAAAGCCCTGAACCACACTGACGGGCCACCCCTGTGGGATCATCTGAGGCCTCAGGGGCAACTGCATCACATTTGAACTGCTCCCTCTGCCCAATCCTGTGTCCCTCCCTGCTCTCAGGTGTTGATCCTGGCGGCACTCTCCAAACAAACTACCTGCATGCAGATCTCCATCTCAGAGTCTGCTTCCTGGGCAACTGACCTCCGACACTGACCATGGACAGAGCGCCTGTGTTGTACCAGCCACTTCCTATGCTTCATATCTAACTTGTGCAGCATCTCTACAAAGTGGGAAGCATTAATTGCATCTTATAGATGGTAGACCAGAAGCTCAGAGAGGTTGTGTTCCTTGCCTACTATCACACAGCATATGAGCCACCAAGTCAACTTTCACAGAAAGGCCTCTCCAGCTCTTCGACTTTATTTTTTTTATTTTATTTTTATTTTTATTTTTATTTTTATTTATTTATTTTTTGTCAATATACACTGTATATGATTATTATGGCCCATCACCGAC
>NW_007734251.1:95861-96341 GCF_000696425.1 Galeopterus variegatus | reverse complement strand
AAGAATTAAATATACACCCTGAAACAATGAAACTTCTTAAAGAAAACATAGGAGAAACACTACAGGAAATAGGACTGGACAAAGACTTCATGAATATGACCCCAAAAGCATGGGCAACCAAAGAAAAAATAAACAAATGGGATTATATGAAACTGAAAAGCTTCTGCACAGCAAAAGAAACAATTAACAGAGGTAAAAGACAACCAACAGAGTGGGAGAAAATATATGCAAAATATTCATCTGACAAAGGATTAATATCCAGAATATGCAAGGAACTGAAACACCTTTACAAGAAAAAAAACAAGGAACCCAATTCAAAAATGGGCAAAAGAGCTAAATAGGCATTTCTCAAAGGAAGATATATGAATGACTAACAGACATATGAAAAAATGCTCAACATCACTCAGCATTTGGGTAAAGCAAATCAAAACCACAGTGAGATACCATCTCACCCCAGTTAGGATGGCTAAAATCCAAAAG
>NW_007734251.1:90107-94394 GCF_000696425.1 Galeopterus variegatus | reverse complement strand
AATAAAGTTCTCAGGATAAAGTTATCCATGTGAGATGGAGCTTAGCAGTGCTAGTATGTCAAAACATACCCTTGGGTCTTTCAAGTTGGGATTCATACTGAAATCATGTGTCCTTTGGCTCATAGCATTTTATGTTAATATCACTTCTCTCCTGACTGGCTGTCACCAAGCCTCTGGTGCTGCTCAGTGTTGGTTTCCAACAGTGAGTATTATACATGTTACGTGGGTTAGTTTTCAATTAGACCATCCCAAACATATCCTCCGAATTTGGAGAAAAACTACTTAACATTGTATTTTTTTGTGTGTTGAGGAAATAACAACAAATAGCTATACATGTAATTTGATTTATATTGATTCAAAGGCAATTAATCAATTTCACAGGTTCTGGCAGACCCAATGGCCTCTTTTTCTAACACTATTTTATAATCCCCTTTACTTTGATGCCTCTTTGAGAGGCATTGTCTATGGCAAGTCTTTTCTACTATAATCCCCAGTCTTGGCTCCCCCCACCAAATTCTCTATCTTTTTGTTTTTGAACCACTCTGCTCCTCACCACTGTATCCTGTGCCCACTATGTTTTTCTCTTTGCACAGAAATGATGACTTCTTGTTCCAGTGCCTTATCCCAGTGCTGATAGACAGCCTGTGTAGTTTCATTCTTACAGCGGGATTTGATACCAAAGATGTTCACCCAGGTAAAGAAAGGGTCTTGATGGAGTTTCCAACATTTAAGAAAATGGACAATGCCTGCTAAATACCTTAGCAGTCTTCTAAAGAAAGGATCATGTAAAAAAAATATTTAAATTCTTAGCCTTCACTGCTCTGGCTTAGTACAAAGGAGCCAGCAATCTTGGGTTCCTACATGAAAGCTCCAGTTTCTTTAGCTAGGCTTCTGACTTGACAGATCTGGCCATAGATGTTCCAAGTAGCCAAGTTTGTTAAAATTTTAACAGTCTGACCTCTGACAGAAAACAAGCTGATCTGTTATAGATTAAAAGAAAATACATTTTGCGATCCATGTGAATTATTTTTTTCCAAACTATTTACTCATTATATATTTAAAGGTCACCAGTACACATCAGCGTTTCAACTTTCTGGGAATTTTCTCATTGCTAGTAACTTAAATGAGCCTGCCCTGTTTTTCATTACTGACTGGTATTTTTAAGTCTGTGAGTTTCTACCTTCTAACTTAAAAGCAGAATGAAATAGTTTGGTTGTAACATTCTGAATTACGGCAAAGAGGTTTCCTATTCCCAAAATGACCACGGTAACCAGATGTGATGTTACCTCCTTCAGTAACCAACATTGCCCTAAACAAGAGACTTGTATTTTTGTCACATTGGGCTAAATCTGATGGGTATAAGTTTCAGTTAAAACATTGCTGAGTTTCTGTTTGAGCAGGATACAATTGTCTCTTTCAATCATTTGTCTTCATTTTCTCTTTAGAAGCTGTTTTTTGGGTGAAAGAATGAACCATTACCAATAGTTTTCTCTACCTGGTGGTTTCGACTGTGATTTCCTTTTGCTTGGTTAGGATTTTCCATATTCTAATATAATAATAATGATCCTTTTTGTAGTTAAAAAGGAACCTGCAGGATATTATCACAATTATAATAAATATTGTTTCCTTTTTTTTTTCAAATCAGTGTTTTATCAATTGTCTGGGCAAGGGATATGAGGAGGAAATTTGCCAAGACTCTAGTGCTTCTCATACTTTAATATGCATAGAAATCACCTGGACAGCCATTAAAATGTGGATTCTGATTTAGTAAGTCTGAGGTGAGGCCTGAAGTCCTGCATTAATCTTGTAAGCTCTTCAGTGATGGCTGCTGTCGCTGGTTGGATAAGCACACTTTCAACAAGGCTCTGACCAGTGGTTTCAAATTTTGGCACACATCAAAATCACCTGGAGGGCTTGTTGAAGGGCAGACTGCTGCTCCCCCCACTCCCAGTGTGTGGTTGAATAGGTCTGAGGTTGGGCCTGAGAGTTTGCATTTCTAAACAAGTTACCAGGGCAAGTTGATGCTGCTTCAGATCTAGAGCCCTATGAATCAAAGTCTGGTTCCCAGACCACATCAGCATTAACATCTCTTGGGAGCTTGTTAGAAATGCAGAATCTTAGGCCCCACTCCAGTCCCACTAAAGTAAAATTTGAGAAGCCCAACTTAGACAGTCTTTTAGTTCCTCTAAACCAATGATTCTCAACTTTAGCTGCCTGTTAGAATCAACTGTGGAGCTTTTAAAAATCCTGATGCCTAGGCTGAACCTCGGAGCAATTCTGTCAGAATCTCTGGGCTGGGGCCAAGGCATCATTAGTTTCTAAAGCTCTCCAAGGGATTCCAGTGTGCAGTCAAGTTTGAGAAACACCCATAGATGGAACTGGAGAATCAAGTGAGAGTAATGGTGTTTGCCAACAGAGACAATGTGTGATCAGCTATTGGACCAAAAAAAAATCCCCACTTTGGGTCAGAGCATTAAATTGCCTTGATATACTGGATTTGTGCAAGCTGCATACGTATTTTGGCTCTGTTTTCTGACCTCACTTTGCTCTAGATTTGTCACACAGAAACTGGAGCTAACTTTTCCCGTATTCTGCCATCTCTGGGTGAGGAATTTATCAGTACAGCCCATGGGCATTTAGGTTATTTCCCCACCCCACTTTCATTCAAAACTGGTATATTCTCAATCAGATTTTAATGGGAACAGAGTTCTCCTGCATGGATAATATGTATCACGATGCAGACTAAGGTATTTCAGAGAGAGAAACAGTACATAACTTTACATTTACAAGAGAGGTTTATGTGATAGATTAAATAGAATAAAACACTGTCTTCAAGCACATATTGGTCATTTCCCTAAAAGCATACATTTAGCTCGTGTGAACATTAAGCTGGAATATGCTATTATAAGCCTATCCTAATATTGTTAAGCTTTAAAATCTTTCCTTGGCCAACCAAGTGTTTGTGGTTGATTGTTGATTTTGGACAAAAATCATGTATTACTCACCTATGAAGTAGTGTTAGATTGTTATCGTTTCCAAGGGTTATAAAGGTTGCATTTGATTCTGGGTAATGTTTCTAATTCTTTGTTCCAGGAAAGGGTGAACTACATTTTTACATGTAAACCATAGGAATTCCTGTGCACATAAGGGTGGTGATCTCTTTTGTTTCTGCAAGAAAAGCATAGCTTATGAAGAAAGTGGAATTCATTCTAAAGGCCCTCCTCAGAGATGAGGAATATGTTTGAAATGTTTTCTTCCTTTGTATCTCTGTCAACTTTTAAATTTATTTAAATCTTTTGATTCAACTTCTACCCTCTGTCTGGCTAAGAATTCCCCCAAGTTTACCACCTGTTGTCTGAATTAGTGAATTCTTTCACTTTTCCTACATCTCCTTACCCTCCCCTAGTAAGGCAGGACCTGTTGGCCTCCGTTTCTCCTGCCTCCCCAATTCCAGTCCACAGAGAAGGCCTCTCCCAGCCCTGCATGCATCTCTTTCATGATGCGGGTTGTCCCTGTGAGGGAGCTCTCTGCCCTCTGCTGTCCTTTGTGAGGGCAGTGAGCAAAACTATACTCTGATTTCTTGATTCACTATCTTGTTCAGGTTGAAAACAAAATCCCCACCATGAACATTATTGAAAACGTTATTGAAAAAAACAAACTAAACCGTGACATTTTTATTACAAGAAAAACTCAAAAAGAAGATCCTTAAGAAATCCTCCTTATCTCCTCCATAAATGTTAGTAAATGTTTAACAACTATGTTTGGGTGTGGAGGTGAGAGACTTGATTTGTAGCATTTGCTAATTTCTGTGGTATAGACTCCTATCATGGCTGATTTCAAACTGTTGGGCAGAGATGCACACGATAGACTCTTGCAAGTCAGTATGTGTTGGATAAGGCCCAGCATACCAAAATACTAGGTACCAAAACATTTGTAATATTTCAGGCTTTCAGATCTCACTTTGTTTTCACTTTCAAATGACATAGAGATTTATTAGTCAGAGAGTATCTCAAAGATATATTGTCCTTAGTAGATGTTATCTTCATAAAGTAGTCCTGTACTGCTCTGTTTTTTTCAGGAGGATTTTTTAGAATCATCTCAGGAATCTCCAGTAAAATACATTTCCTCATCTGCCAGCAGTCCTAGAATTCCTACAAAACCCTGAGGGTAAAAAGCAAAGGAGCCCACTTAGAATTCAATAGTATATTCAGGAGTCAAGGTGTAGAGCCTAAACCATAAGTCATAGTACTAAGAATATTCAGAGCTTGTTTAAAAGTTGTCTAAATC
>NW_007734251.1:88403-89368 GCF_000696425.1 Galeopterus variegatus | reverse complement strand
GCCTAAACCATAAGTCATAGTACTAAGAATATTCAGAGCTTGTTTAAAAGTTGTCTAAATCCATGTTTCTAAAAATTTCTTCTTAAGTCCATGTATGTCTGTCACTATTAAAAATAAAAATGTGACGGCCCCTTAGACATGGTATGTCCTCCATCCCCTAGATGAAACCACAAAATCTGTCTGTGATTGTTGCTGCCAGTAGAGGTTTTGCCAATTTCTATAATCTGTAATTTTATTATAAGAAGTTTTTGTTTTAAAAATATAATGTTCCATATGATTTTTTAAATCTGCCTGACTCCCTCCAAACTCAAGATTCCAAAATTCTTTGGGACAGATATAGAGCAATGTGATAAATCCTCACCTATATTTCTACCTCTCATTGAGAAACTCTAAGGACTGAGCAATCTGCCAGAGGTCACCTAATATAACAGCTGTAGGAGCAATGTTTTCCTAACTGTAGAAACAACATACTACCCCCTTATGGTCAGCTTTCATATTAAAAAGTTTATGTGTATGTTTAGAATATTTTATTTTATCTTTCTGAATGGCAAAACCATTTAGAAATTAGTTCAACAATTTGGAAAATGAACCATTCAAATTAAAAAGGAATTTTCTTATGTTCTAATATAATGTTTATGGCTAGGTGAAGCTCTATCAATAACCCATATAAATAAAATTGCATAGAAAATTAAACATATTAGATATTATATGGAATATATTGTATGTTTCTTAGGCTAACATTAAACTTGTATTGAATTCTCTGGTCCCATAATGAATAGTCATATTTATTGGAGCAGGGTACTATGGAAGTCATAGGTTAGCAATAAAATATTACAGAGCATAATTCAAATCTGTTCATTGTTAACTTATTACAATTGTGTGGATATCTCAAGATACTTTGGGGACACCAACTATATGAAGCGAACAAGATAATTATCCAAAGTAATCCACTGATTTTGGTTATG
>NW_007734251.1:85906-87600 GCF_000696425.1 Galeopterus variegatus | reverse complement strand
TCACTAAAGAAAGTTCAGGGTGAGGGAACCTTCCTGATTAAAGGTGTGGTTAATGCTTTCGTAAATATTAATTTTCCATTACACCACAGTTGTTACATTAGATATGACATTCTTGGTACTAAAGGGGAAAATTATTATTGGTAAGAAATATATAGTATGTAGCTTCTTAAAGACTATATTGCAATTCTAATTAGTTTCTGCTTAACGGAGATGCTTTATCAGCATAAGGATGGTAGAGTTTCAATGTGGTACTCATATTTTGGGGAGAAATTGATGCTTCCAGGATTGGGATATTTCTTATGGAAACAAACATTCTTGCAATCTTCTCCTGACAGCTCAGTTTCCAGAAACTTATAAGTCACATGTAAGTTGTTTGTGTCCTTCAGAGTTGCACAAACTAGAGTTTGAATTCTAGCCCTGTCACTTTCTCACTGGTGACTTTGGGCAAATTAGATTTTACCTATAAGTCTCATTTTTTTTTAAATCTGGAAAACTAGACAAACAATTATCTTTTGGGTTAGTTGTGAGGATTATATATAAAAATGAACCATAGAGTATTTAACACAGTCCTGGCACTTAGCATGTAATAAATTATGTATGCATATGCACATATAGGCATAAATACATACATATAGGTATATATGGGTAAATAGAAATAGTCATAACCCACATATAGGCATAAATACATACATATAGGTATATATGGGTAAATAGAAATAGTCATAACCCTATATGCACGTGCATTTAAGCTTTTTGGACAGTCCCTTCACAAACTGGCATATTTCTTTGGGGGTCTGTGGATGGCTTTTACAGCCTAAGTGTCATCAGATGATATGAACTGCTGAGAACAAGGAGAGTGCATTAATTGTTTCATGATCAGAAAAAAATTCCTATTGCCTGTGGGCAGACATGACAACATGTTGTAGGACCAGAACTTTTTAAAAGGTTTGTTCCAGCAAAATTGTTTCATAGATTCTTATATGGAAGTGTCCAGTGACCAAATGAGCTGTCTAAATAGACCCGCAGAATAGGAACTGGAATGGTGGTCAGGATTACCTGGTCCAACCTTCTCATTTACACAGGAGGAAACTGAAACGCAGAAAACTAGAAAAATGACATATGAGGTTACACATTAAAACTGAGCACAGAATTACTTGCCTCTTCATGTTGACAATTCTGGAGAACTCGTGTCTTGTTAGAACTTGCATGATCTTAACCCAAGAACATTTTGAAGACAATGCAAACTATCCAACTTGGGGACAAATGGAACAAATTTCTCAAGATGAAATATCTCACCAAAATAATATTCAACTGGAAGCAGAGAAACATAGCAGTAAAATATTTAATCACTTTGTTTCACGGGTCATATGAGGGGGCAGATTAATTAGTGTGTACTTTCCTAATTCAGCTTTGAACCTTGGCCAATAGGAGGTACCTAATAAGTTTATATTGTGAAATACCTAGAATACTATAAGTTGCCAGTTAAAGGTGAAACAATTAGTGTATGCTGGATAAATGGTTGTAGAATTAAATTGGGAGGTTGTAGTCATGCCAGGGCACTGAACACTATGGTAATGATTATTGTATCATCCATGCTCACAGGTTCTCTAACATGGAATCAAAGAAGGGTAACAATGATTAGGATAAAAAAACTGTTCCATATCTGCCTTTTTCCTTGAAGTACAAGTCCCATA
>NW_007734251.1:83137-85562 GCF_000696425.1 Galeopterus variegatus | reverse complement strand
AATGATTAGGATAAAAAAACTGTTCCATATCTGCCTTTTTCCTTGAAGTACAAGTCCCATATGGATCAGAAAAAGAAATAACACGAGCAAAGTAATCACATTTGGAACATAAAAGCCCATTTGTAATGTGTTTTGTTCAAGAGTTTTACTCTTGGCAAAACAAGAATTCTTGTTTGAAAGATAAAAGGCTAATTTTACAAATGACTTCAAATGCAATGACTTTTTAAAAAAATACTTTTTATTGTGTATATTTGAAGCTTACAACATGATGTTATGGGATACATATAGATAGTAAAATGGTTCCTACAGTGAAGCAGATTAACAAATCTGTCATCTCACATAGCTACATTTTTTTGGTGATAAAAGCAGCTAAAATCGACCTAAGTTTATTAATTTTCTTAGCTGAGGATATGGCTAACTAATAAAACATGACTTACACCACAGCAGAAAGCCTTGCAATGACCTTAGAAGAGAAGTTGACTTTTTCCCACTTAGGTGTGTTTCTTCCCTCTGCCTACCCCCACCCCCAATATTATCCAGCACAGAGAAGCAGACACAAGAACTCTTTCTGCCTCCTGTAGTTTCCTGCTCAACTTTCAGTCCTTCCCGTACTGTGTTCTCGGTATAATAGTTCCCTGGGACCTTACTCTTTTCTGAAGCTCCAGCTCCAAGCAGAGGGCCTGGCACCACTGAATGCTCCATAAATAGTTGCTGAGTAAATTTTGGGGAGGTGGGGAAGGGTGTGGAAAGGGCAGCAGGAACATACCAGGAGAAGGAAGGGGCCCTGGCTCTGAGCTGCCTGGAAAGGATTTCTAGGAAGCCAGGGCACCGGGAGCCTGGTAGTTAATAGCAGGAGCCATGTTGGAAGCCCTGAGAAGGGTCACAGTTTTCCCTGCAGGCATCCCAGACCTGGGGCAGTGGCCACCTGGGGGTGCAGCACAGAAATAGCCATTCGACAGTCTGTGAAATCTACTTATTTAACAAAAATCTCCAATACGATATACTTTATAGTCCTCATGTTGTACATTAGATCTCTAAACTTGTTCATCCTACATGTTTGCTATTTTGTATCCTTTGACCTACACCTCCCCATTTCCTCTCACCCCAACTCTGCTTGTGGTAATCACTGTTTGATTATTTTTGTGTATTTGAACTTTAAAAAAAATATTCCACATACAAGTAAGATTCATGTAGTCATTTTCTTTCTGTCTGGCTTATTTCACTTAACATAATGTCCTCCAGGCCCATCAATGTTGCGGCAAATGGCATAGCCTCTTTTTGGCTGAATAATATTCCATTGTGTGTATACACTGCATTTTTTTTATCCATTTATCCATGGATGGACATTCAGGTTGTTTTTGTATCTTGGCTATTGTGAACAATGCTGCAGTGAACAAGGGAGTTCAGATAACTTTACAAGGTGGTGATTTCATCTCCTTAGGGTATACCCAGAAGAGAGATTTTTGGGTTGTATGGTAGTTAGGTTGTATGGTAGTTAATTTTTTAAGGAACTTCCACACTGTTTTCCATATGGCTGTACAAAGCTTCATTCCTCCCAAAGTGTTTTAGGGTTCTCTTTTCTTTTCGCACCCTTGCCAAAATTTATCTCTTGTCTTTTTTTCCTTTTCACACCCTTGCCAAAATTTATCTCTTGTCTTTTTGGTAATAGCTATCCTCATGGGTGTCAAGTGATATCGCATAGTGGTTTTAGTTTGCATTTTCCTGATGATTAGTAATGTTGAGCACCTTTTCATCCTGTTGCCCATTTTTATGTCTTCATTGGAGAAATGTCTGTTCAGGTCCTTTGCCCATTTGTTAATTGGGTTATGTGTTTTCCTGTTATTGAGTTGTAGGAGTTCTTTATAAATCTTGGATATTAACTCCTCATCAAAAATAAGGTAGCAAACAACTTCTGAGTTTGTAGGTTGCCTTTTCATTTTGTTTATTATTTCCTTTGCTGTGCAGAAGCGTTTGAGTTTGATGTAGTCCTATTTTTGCTTTTGTAAACTGAGTTTCTGGTGTGATATACAAAAATTCATTTCCAAGGACAATGTTGAGGAGCTTTTCCCCCATGTTCTCTTCTAGGGGTTTTATGGTTTCAGGTCTTGACATTTAGGTTTTTAAAATCCATTTTGATTTGATTTTTGTGTATGGTGTAAGATAAGGGTCCAGTTTCATTCTTTTGCATGTGGAAATCCAATTTTCCCAGCATCATTTATTAAAGAGAGTTGGAGCCCTTATTAAAAATTAGTTGACCATATATGCAATGACTTTCTATAGAGCAATTAGTTACTAATAACATCTTAATGGATTAATATAAATACAAAATATATGAGCCCCTGAATTCCAGTATAACTCAAAATGAATGCAAACAATACTTTCATAAATATTTTTGGGGCCGGCCCGGTGGCGCACTGGATAGTGC
>NW_007734251.1:82002-82596 GCF_000696425.1 Galeopterus variegatus | reverse complement strand
CTATTCGAATAACTCTTTGCTATATTTGCTGCATTTGCATATACCTTTTTCATCTTTCTTGTCTTACTTGTAGTATTAAGGCCTTTGTGCTAAAGGTAATATATTTTATCGTTTCAAACATTACTGTAGATGTCTTCTAGATTTTTATTGGCTTTGTGTGAAGCTTAACTTCTCAGGTGGAATAAATCACATAAACTCTAACAAACCCTTGCAAAGGCTTTAGCATAATCTAAACAGTGGAAATTGAGGTATCTAAGTTCTTCTGAGAATCGCAGATGCTTTTTATGTTTTCTAGCTGTGCTGAGAAACCTCAAATATTGGAAGAGTTGAAGCATGGCTGTTTTAGAAGTCAGATTTTGAAAAACTAGATTGATGTTCCCAGAAGTTTCTAATAAGAATACAAGCTTGACCTACTCTATGATAGCAAAACCCTAAAAATTATCAGGTTGACTCCTTCAAGGGAAAACATGTAGGAATATTAATTGTTCTAACAAGGTGGTAAATCTTTTATAATATAAAGAATGAAGATAAGCTATTAAGCATTCCTGGTACATTGACCCATACCTTTATGAAGGAATTTTGAATGACTTTAGA
>NW_007734251.1:60195-79966 GCF_000696425.1 Galeopterus variegatus | reverse complement strand
ATACAATAATATATTCACTGGAGTTGTTGCAAATATGTAAAATGGGATTAAACACAAAATCTAAGCTACAAATAACAGCATTAAGGAAAAAAAAAAAGGATAGCTACCAAAGCAAGAGGCTTACCCTAAAAAGATGGATTTTACCAGTGTCAGGGATCTTCTGGCAGCAATGAAATACTTCTGTTCCAGGGGCAGTACTTTGGTTAGGGATTATGTTTTGTTGCATATTGCACAAAACCCTAATTATGGTGACTTAGACAAATAAGGGGCTTATTTTTTCACATAGCATCCAGTTTAGAGGTGGTCAGTCCAAGGCTGATAGAGCTGCTTTAGGGACCCCCATGAAGGACCCAGGCTTCTTGTTTCACCGTCCTTGGCATGGAGCTTCATCATCATGGATGGCTGTTCCACCTCCATTCTCACCAATTAACATTAGTAGAAAGAATATTAACCGGAGGAGGAAGAAGGAAAGGGAGGAAGGGAAGAAAAAAGTATCAAGGAAGAAGGGGAAGCAATACTTTCCTAGGAACCATCAGCTGAATTCATCTTGGGTCTTATTGGCCAGAACTATGTCACATGGCCATTCCTAGCTGCAAATAAAGGTGAGGGATGTTCTTTTCTAAATCTGGGTACATTGCTGTCCCCCACCCTGAACCAAATGATGGGAATCTGTTAGTAAGCAAGGAAGGAAGGATGGATAGGTAATGAGTATTGTCTGCCACATGCAAGAATGACCAACTAACGCAGAATAAGTAACTGAGAGCACTTGCTATTGGAGACAGTAAGTGTTCAAATTCCCATTTTACAGCCAAGAATACAAAGGTATGGGGGCAAGCAAAGGGCAGGGCTAAGACAAACTCCAGTGTGTTTGACTCTAAAGCCAGACTTATTCTTGATCTCATGATGCTCTCCAAGGGTGATTCAACATATGTTAATCTCCTTTCCCCGAATTTTTTATCTGCAGGCCCATCTGGCCATATTTTCTCTTTATTTTACAGAATAAGAGATCAAAACATTAATGAGTCTGTGGCTTGGAGAGGCGAGCGTAATGAGACTTTTCAGGTAAATTACCCCAAAACTTAGGTTCTAGAGAAAAGGAGGCAAGAAAGAATATCAGTTTTGCCTTCTCCATGGAGGCCTGAGGAATCAATCTGCACCTAGGTCTCTTCTATAAAATGCAGACACTGGATAAACACTCCTGACACAGAAGATCAGAACCTTTGGGGATGGGGCCTGGGAATGTGAATCATAATCACGTCCCCAGGTTAATTATGATGCACAATATAGTTTGAGATACACTGATGTTAAGTATTAGTAATAGCATTTATTGAACACCTAATTCAGCAAGCACTGGATCAGACACAGATGTATTGTTTAACACCTTTACAAGATCCATGGTCTTATTTTAGCACTGAGGAGTTCAGGCTGAGAAAAGTTAAATATCTTGTCATACTCAATTGGTCTTTAAGTGGTACATCTGGGATTCCTTCCTGGAATTTATTCCAGCCACCTTCCTTCTTCAGTGGCACCAGACTCAATAGTGGGAGCATTCTAAGTTGTTTCCACCAATCCCACTAGAGGCTCCTTTTAAATGGATTTCTGGGTCCATAATAGAGTTGAATGTGCAGCTAAGAAGAAAGACTCATACACAAACACTATGGTGCTGTGAGTTGAGGGACTCATGGCATCACAGATGGAAAAAGCTCTCTCAAATTTCCATATTCTAACTTTGGGGTTACAGCAGGATTTCTCAACTTTGGTACTACTGGCATATTGGGCTGGATACTATGTTGTTGTGGGGGGCTGTCTTGTGTGCCATGGGATGTTTAACAGTAGGCCTCTACCTACAAGATGCCAATAGAAATCTCTCCTACCAGTTGTGACAAACAAAAATGTCTCCAGACGTTGCTAAATAACTGCTGGGAGCAAAATCACTCCTGATGGAGAACCACTGGGTTGAAGTATAAACCCTGGTAAAATCCCATCCTGGTAGCTTCACTGATAAGAATTCAATCTCCACCTGGAGACAGGAAACAAAGCTTTGTGAGAGCCAGAGGGGACCTGCCAGTCTGTTCAGGTCTGCTTGACTCCAGCCTGAGAGTCCGTGTTGAACTAGGCCACTTTCCTTTAGTTGGGAGGGCTATCATTAGGGAAGGGAGAAGAGCAGGAAAAGAGCAGACATGCCAGAAAGCTGCCCTTGAATCAGGGCTGAAACAGAGCTACGGAGAGAGCAGTAGCAGGAGACCCAGGAGAGAGGTCTCACTTGGCTTTGATACAATCTTCTCTTTTCTGGAAGTTTTTTTTTTTTTTAAACTGAATTATTTCATCTGGGTTTGGAAAGCAGTAAATAATTAAGCTAATTTGTTTGTAAATGTGGTTCAAAGAAGCCTCCAGAAATCGTGGTCCGGTAATTCTAAAGCCGTGAAGCCAAGCACAAAAGTGAACCCTCATCAGTACAATGAGCTGGATGTGGGGCTGGGGAAGGACTGACTTTATTCATCCTCCACATCTGGAAGGTCAATTTGGCTTTTACTATTTGATTATATTCAGGATTAGAGTACACTTTGTTGTCAAATGTTTCTAAGGCCACGACTAACTAAGCTCTTTGCAAATTACTTAAATCCATGGCTAATAAGTATATCAACCTAGGTTAGAGACAATGGCTACAAATGGCTCCATATTTCTTACAATATTCTCCCTGCCCAAATCAAGTTTCCACATCTGTCCTTTTCCTCCTTTTTCATTTATTTCTTTTCTTATACTTTACCCCTCCTCCTTCCATCCTTCATCTCCTGCTTTATCTTGTTCTTCCCCATGTTTATTTTCACTGTCCTCCATAGAAATTTTGTACTCTTAAGGGTTTCTAATCATTGGTCTTTAGAGCCCTAAGAAGTCCATGGAGATCTTCTCCAGGGTCTGTGTAACCCTTGAAGTTGTGTGCTACGTTTTGTGTGGATGGACCTGCTTTTCTCTGTACAGTGGGTCCTTAGATCCCTTCAGATTACCAAAGGGTCCTTGACCTGAAAGTGGTAAGAGGAGCATTTGCTCTAGACTTTCAGCATAAAAGGGGGAGGGCGTGTGCATAGGAGTGCCTGCTATTTGGCAGGTTCTTTACCATTTTCTCATTTAGCCCAAGCAGGCTCTATATATATAGGTGTTATTTTCATAGATAGCTGAGGACATGAAGATTTGAAGACACTAGGTAATTGCCTAGGTGATCCAACTGTCAAAGTGCTCAGAATTTTAATATCTCTTTTCAAGACTGACTCAAAATCCTCTTTCCTGGACTTGAATAAAATTAGGCAATTGATAATCATGCTGAAGTAGGAAGAACAAAGGAAATGGAGAGACGGTAAGCAGGACTCAATTGGACTATGGCCAACTTCCTAAATAGAAAGATGATTAGAGCAGCAAGGGTGCCTTGAGTTGCATTAATATGATATTTTAACAGCCTGCACTATAAATACAGTTCATACCTTCTGACTGCTATGGTAACTGCTGTAGATTGATTGAACTGTGTCCCCCCAAAGTTCATGTATCGGAAACCTAGTTACCACTTTAACTGTTGAGGGCAGGAAATCCTATTATGGTAATTGAAAGGTGGGCCTTGAAGAGATGATTAAGTTGGTGGTTTAATGGTGGTCATGGGCATGGTTTGGAGGGCTTTAAAAGAAGAGAGCACAAGGACCTCTCTCTCTGCTCCACAATGTTTGGTCACATGAGACCCCTGCATTGCTGTAAAGCCACCACCAAAGAAGTCCTTCACCAGACTTGCTCCCTGGACTTTGGATTTCTCAGCCTCTGAAACTGTAAGCAATAAATTTTTTTTTCACACAAATTACCCAGTTCCAGGTATTCTGTTATAAGCAACAGAAACGGACTCATACAGTAACACAAAGTACTGTGCTAACACAAAGGGCTGACTACAATAGATATTTGAAGAAAGAATTTATAATTGTTTCATTAATTTGTTGAAAACTCAATTTTAACATTTTAAATTTATTATACAAGGTATTAAGCAAACTCTTAAAAATATTGACAACTAACTGTCCATAACAAGTTAACAAAGGTTTTAAAATAGTGAAACAAAATTATTTCACTGAATGATCCTGTTTATATTGCCCACTCCTGTCTGCTATAAACAAAAGGTTTATTAGAATGTGGTCACTTCTCACATTTAATTATTTTTGGAAAAATGAAAGATAACCTACCATTACTCTTCTCATTTTTGAAAATTTTCTTTCAGTCATTATTTTCCCATGTTTCTATATCTTCCATGTTGCTATATAGTCATCAAATTGTCTTTTAAATGGCTCCATAATATTCCATTAAGTTGATTTACAATAATTTACTTAAACAATACATTATTGCAGGATATTTTAGTTGTTTTGAATTTGTTAACATTTTAAGTGATGTTAAAAGAAACATTCTTGTGCATATAGCTTTTTTCTTTTATGAAATCATTTATCTACAAGTATACTGAGTCATGATTAATGAACTTTTATCAGAGATTTAAAAAATATGGTTCTTTTAATAATCAAAAGCCTTAGAATTTTGTATATACTTTGATTCAGCAATTCCGCTTCTACTAATTCATCAAAATAATTTCACATGCATGTTGAGATTAAAAAAGATCACCCTCACACTTGTGTTTACTCTGTTTATTCTGTGAGTAAAATGGAAACCATCTAAAGTTCAGGTAACAAGGGATCGATTAAATAATCATGGAGCAATGAAATAAAACTTTTATTCTGCTTAAAATTATAGACAATAATAGTAACAATAGACAGAAATAGAATAACAGCAACTAATATTTATTAAGCACCTAGTATATGTCAGGTATTGTGGCAAGCTCTTCATGTCTTGTGCACTGTCTCACAACCTTAACATGATCCATTCATTCACTGATTTATTCAACAAATATTAAGTACCTGTTATGTGTCCAGTGTTGTACTAGATGCTGGGGATACAAAGCTGAACACCATATAATCCCACAGTCATGCTCTTAAGGAATTATTTGTGGACTGCGGGGCCGATGGACATTAATTCCATCCCTGGAGGAAAACAGAGAAGGAAAGAATGGAAGAGCCTCTGTTCTGTCATCTCCATCACTCCTTCTTAGCCCCAAGTACTTCCTTTGCTTAAAGGAGAAAGTAAGCATTTCTTGTGGCTGTAAAAAGTTTGGGAAGGACCCATTAGACCTCGTTGATGGAGGAGGAGTAGACTAGTTGTTAAATGCCCGAGGCTCTAGAGATGGCTACCTAGGTTCAAGGTCTGGTGTAACACTTAGTAGTAACCTTAGACAAGTTATTTAACTTCTCCTTGTCTCAATTTCCTCAGGTAAATATGGGACTAATAGCTCCTACTTTTAAAAAGTCATGATAATTAAATTATTTACTTTAGGTCCATAATGTAATGCAGTGCTCCATAAACTTTAGCTATTATCATTACTAGCTATACTGGTGATACTATGATTGGAACCTCAAAGTATTCTTTTTCCTAACCAACATGTATTATTGTTGGCTTTATTATACCTTCTTGCCAATTACTTTTCTGTTATTTTGCAGAACAAGTGGGAAAACAATTGTTTGGGGGAGTGTGTGTTTATATGTATATGTAAAATCACAGTATATATATATATATACACAATTACAGTGTATATATATATATATATGATCATTGTGTGTATATAAACACATATATACATATACATAGAGAGAGATACTGGGATTCCAATCACAGTATCACCAGTAGAGCTACTAATAGTAATAGGCAAGGTTTATGGAGTGCTGCATTATGGCTTTAAATGAATAATCATCATAACTTTAAAAGTAGAATACTATTTAATACAATTTTTAATACTATTTAATACTATTATTTAATACAATTTTTTACCTGAAAACACACACACACACCTGTGAGTATATATATTCATCTATATATTTTTCACTAATATAAAATCAAACAGATAGTTGAAATTGTGGACACAGATGCTACATAACAGTTTTAAGTTTCACCATTCGTAAGTGACAAACCAACAGTTGAAAGATCTGAATTACTCTTGATAACCTAATATATCACAGGCATTTTTTTCTTAATGATGTAAATATCTGGATGTAACAAAAATGTGTAAACTAGAGACAGATTCTTTAAAGAGAGCTGCTGTTTCTGGAATTGGACATTGTCTTGTAAAACATAAAGTTTCCAAATTTCAATGCCACATGGCAGGGTGCTAAATGGAAGCTAGGATCCAAGGTTCTATTAGTTCTTTCGTTACTAGTTCTTCTAGTTCTCCTTTGAAAAGAAAAGCAATACAATTAGATAATTCTCTCTTCATCTGTAAAAAAGAACATGTCAGAAGAAATCTATAGGCCTTCTCCACTCCAGAATTCTATGATTTTCGTATTGTAACTTGCATAATTATTTTAATGATGAGGATTTAACTTTCTAAAATAATTGTTAAATATATTAAAATTGTCCTACAGATAAAATTGAAGCTCTCATATTTCAGAGCATCATTGGTACTTTTGAGACATAACTGGCTCAGTTGTTTACTGTCNGTGTAAACTAGAGACAGATTCTTTAAAGAGAGCTGCTGTTTCTGGAATTGGACATTGTCTTATAAAACATAAAGTTTCCAAATTTCAATGCCACATGGCAGGGTGCTAAATGGAAGCTAGGATCCAAGGTTCTATTAGTTCTTTAGTTACTAGTTCTTCTAGTTCTCCTTTGAAAAGAAAAGCAATACAATTAGATAATTCTCTCTTCATCTGTAAAAAAGAACATGTCAGAAGATATCTATAGGCCTTCTCCACTCCAGAATTCTATGATTTTCGTATTGTAACTTGCATAATTATTTTAATGATGAGGATGTAACTTTCTAAAATAATTGTTAAATATATTAAAATTGTCCTACAGATAAAATTGAAGTTCTCATATTTCAGAGCATCATTGGTACTTTTGAGACATAACTGGCTCAGTTGTTTACTGTCATTCTTTAAAAAAATTTTTTTTAATTGAAAAATAATTGATTAAATATTTTTGGGGTATAGAACTGAATATCAACACCTGTGTCCAATGTGTGATGATCAAATCAGGATAATTAGCATGTTCTTCATTACAGAATGTAATCATTCCATGTGTCCATTAACCAATTGCTCACTATGTATCTGACAAGGGACTAATATCCAGATTATACAAGGTACTCAAACAATTTAACAGTAAAAAACCAAATTATCCTATTAAAAACAGACATTTCTCAAAAGAAGACATACAAATGCTTACTGTCATTCTTGCTGGGACCAATAATCTTCTGTAAATACCAATATCAGTTTCTGTGAAAAACAAATAGCTGAAGAGTATACAGACCACACTTCCACATTTGGCAACCAGGAGAAACTTTACCCTTTCGTCACCTGAGCTCCAAAGGTAAACATTGTAAACTGCTATAGCATTCAATTTAGATAAGAATTCAGGTAACAACAGCTCCAATGATGAAAAACATAATGACTTTTCATTGCCTGCAATCTTTCATCTGATAGAATTTAAAATAATTTTTTTAATGAGAGAGAGAGAGAAAAAAAAAATCTATCCAGAGATTTAGTCCAAATTTCAGATTCCTAGGAAAAGACAAGAATGCACTAAGCTTGGGTCCAGAAGACATAGCAGTGTGGTTCTCATGCTGGCTTCCGTGGAGATCATTTTGAAGGAAGTGCTGATAGAAGCAGAGTTCAAGACTTTGTTTCTTCATAGGGAGAGATGCTGGGCAGTTAAAGCACCCAGTGTCTAGTACAATGTGGTTTTCATGTCAGATGATAAGAAATGATGACTTTAAAGAAAATATTTAGTTGACATAATTGGTATTTAGTTAAGAATCTTTAGAATGTTATAGCATAGTGTAGATAAAATTCACATAAAATTTCCATAATCTTGAAAAGAGAGAAGGGAGTTAATTAACATAACTCATTTGGGACTACATCTGGTTAAAATTTTAGTTGTATAATTATAAAACTAATTCCTTGGATTTAAACAGGAACTGTTCTTTTTGACAGTTTCTGGTGTGATTTAAACATGAACACATGTACTCGTATATTGTTCAAATGAGAAAGGGGGTTTCAAATAACTTTTACCCCACTTTATGTGGACAAACTGTGGTAGAAACAGTTAAAGTGAATGATTCTCAGGCACACAACAGTCTACAATGAGGTATGGAGTCTTCACCAGGCCTGGGTAGGTATTTCCCCAAGAGGCAGTTAAAGTATAGGAGACAAGAGCACAGAATTTGGCATCAGTATTTGGAATGTAAGTCACTTGTATCATTTTTATAGCATTCACTAGCTATGTGACCTTGGGCATGCCATTTAAAACTTCCTAAGCCTCAATTTCCTGTCCATAAAACAGGGAGAATAGTATCTACTTGATAGAGTTGCTTTGAAAGTTAGTTAAATAATGTATGTGAATATTGTTGTAAATTATAATGTTTACATAAATGTGTTAATACTGTTACTCAGTTTTCAGTTACAGGTTATCTTCATGTTTAACCAATCACTTACACATGTTGAATGTCTGCTTATTAGTTCCTCAACCATTTTTGGCACCCATTATGTGGCAGATACAGTGCCAAGCTACTGGGATACCAAAACCTATTTAAAGTGATCCCTGCTCTCAAGTGGCTAAACACAGAGCTGTTTGTTATTTAATCCAAGTAGTTATCAGTGCTTATCTTACAAAACCATGCCTAAAAAGTATTAACCAAAAATCTAGAAATGCCAGGCTTTTGCACATGATCTTCATATTCAATGGGCTATACGTTGTTCAATACTTTCAGTGCAGAGTCTAACAAATAGCAGGCTTGGGAGTTGGCCTCTCCTGAAGGGCATTTCTGGAGGTGGGGTATTTGCAACACTGACTTTAGGTAACCATATCTCCACTCCTGACTGTGCATCTTCTATATCACATACATGGATTTTGGCTTAGCAGAAAACATGCTTTTTAAAAAAAAAAAAAACCCACAGATTTATTTATTTTTATGACTACAAATACACGGTAGTCCCTCTGTATTCACAATTTCACTTTCTATGGTTTCAGTGATTCACGTTTAACCACTGTCCAAAAATAGGTGGGTACAGTATATTTTGAGAGAGACTACATTCACGTAGCTTTTGTTATAGTGCTATAATTGTTCTATTTTATTATCAGTTATATTGTTAATCTCTTACTGTGCTTAATTTATGAATTAAATTTTATCATACGTATGTAATAACATAGTATCTATATATAGGGTTGGGTACTATCTGCGGTTTCAGGTATCCATGGGTGGTCTTGAAATGTATCCCCCATGAATAAGGGGAGACTACTGTAATCCACTGAGGTGTATACTGTGATACATAGTGACACGACACCAGAAGTCCCCTAAAAGATCCAAAGACTTATTCCTCTAGGTGCTTTGGAGTGCCACAAAGTACCCCAAACTGGATGGCTCCAAACAACAGAAATTTGGAGGCTAAAGTCCAAGATCAAAGTGTGCTTTTCCCCCCACCAATAGACATCTTCATTCCCACTTTCTGTGGAGAAAAAACAGAGGAAAAAAAGAAAAGAAAGATCATATCACAGCCCCGGGAGCCAGATGAAATAGGCTTCGTTGCCACCAGGCAGAGCTCCCGGAAGCACAGTTGGCACATTGAGATGAGGCTACTAAAGTCCAAAATTAAGGTGTTGGGAGGGCCATGCAATCTCCAAAACCTCTAGGGGAGGATCCTTCCTTGCCTTTCCCAGCTTCTGGTGGCACAAGTGTTCCTTGGCTTGTGGCAGCAGAACTCCAACCTCTGTCTGTCTTCACCTGGCATTCTCCCTTCAGTGTTTCCATGTCTGCATCCAGATTTCCCTCCCCTTATAAAGACACTAGTCATATTGGATTAGGGCCTACCCCAATTCAGGATAGCCCTATCTTAACTTGATTTGTAAAGACCCTATTTCCAAATCAGGTTACACTCAGAGGTATCAGGGCTTAGGATTTGAATATATCTTTTGGGGGGGCACAATTCAATTTATAACATCCTGTTTATTTATTAACAAGACATTTCTATGGCACTTCAATAATGGTTCAAGAAAATTCAGTTTTGTGTAATTATATTTTCCTTATTGAATATATAGTCAAGGGAGAAGGCAGTGGGTTTACTCCTGGCTTATAAAACAGTTCAGAAAGTAATAACCTTACTTGAACTCAGTAAGCAGAGTACAAGCAGAATACATTTTCTGTTCTAAGGACCAAGAACATATCTTGAGCTCTCTGTAATTTTGCATCTCATTCAATAGCATGAATCCACTGATTTTTTAAAAGACTATTTGGGGGGAATGTAAATGCCCTTATTGTGACTAAATGTTACAAGGCACATTCTGAAGCTATTTCGTAGTGTGGTACTTTGAACTATGACACACAAAAACAAGTGTCAATGTCAGTAGGTTACCTCCCTGCCCCCAAAGTGGCATTTGGTACTGTGGAGGATGAGTTAAAGTTACTACCAGAGTAGCTACAGAAGAAGTTTCCCCTATTAGGGTCACAGGAGCCCCTTGCATCTTGTCTCTCATCTCAGACAATGTGCCATCTGTGCCTTCAAAAGCTCGGCTTGGTGGCAGAGAAGCCTTTTTTATCTGGCTTCCAGTGCTGCCATGTGATCTTTCTTCTCCTCTTTTCTCTTTGCTTTTTTCCCCACAATAAAAGTGGCAGTGAGGACATCTATTGAGAAGGAAAATGACACAATCCATTGCAAATGGAAATAAATCAGTTAATGAACAAGACAAGCCAATCTGCAAACCAAGGGGTAATATTGTGTGTCAGATGGAAAATAAAGTCTTGGGCTTTTGTTTTATGTTGTTTTGCATTTTGTTTATTTTTAGGGCATATTGTAGTGTCCCCTGTAATTGATGAAAATTAAAACTATTTTATAAAAACTGAACAGGAGGCATAAAGGAAGAACTACTAAACCTGAAGTCTATCAAGGTAGAAATAATGAAATGTACTGAACCTTGAAACCTGGAACTAGTTAGAAATTATCATTAGTATATGATTTTGTCATAGATTATAGTGGTCATTGGTATAGAAAAGGCAAGAACTTGATCTTTAATTGTGCCAGATGGTTGTCTGTAAAACTTAGAACATCTTCTGATATGTCAAGAGAATATGTGTATTCTAGACTAGGAACTGATGATACGATTTGATAACTTTGGGCTGTAATTTAGTGTGAATTTTTTAATCAAGATAAGTGACATTTCAATAGAAATAACTAGCTCATGGCATATGAATACTTAGTTTGAGCCCCATTTTCATGCCTCAAGTGTAAAAGAATAAAAAACATATGGATTAAATCTTCCTTCAAATATCCAAGTCAAAAAAAATAAGGAGAGTTAAGTGCTTGACGAAATTGAGTGTATTTCAAGTTACACAAATTCTGGTTGATTTAGCTGTTCCAAAGGGATTTCATGCTTCTATTTGTGGAGTTTGTTTTCTTTCATCTATATATACTATAAAGATTGTCTTTATTTTAGAAGCACTACAACTATCATTTTATGATACTTAAACTCAAATGTCTCCTTTCATTCCATTCTCTTCAAGGCTATGTGTGACAAAACTAAAAGGAATGGAAATAGCTTATTTAAAATATTAGGGGCTTGGGGTATTTTAACTGATATCTTATCCCTACTAGTAAATTTATCACTTCCTCATCAAAGTCCACTTGTCTTAGATAAATATGAGACTACTTCAAAAAGTTTGTGGAAAGATTCGTATTATCTTTTGATTCCTTTTTTCCATGAACTTTTTGAAGTACCCTCCTATGTTGGCTTTCCTTGCCTGATAATTCTCCTCCAGATTCAGATGCATTTCTCAGGTTACACCTGTGCTTGGGGCCATTTTTTCTCTTGAGTCCTTCTTTGGTCTTGAGTTTAAAAAGCACTCTCTATTCTGTTACTCAAACACTTCCTAAAATATTACTTCCTTCAATAAAGCTTTTTAAAGCTACTTAGATGACACCTTTATGGGCAGTATCAAAATAACATTCAACTACACAAGAGTTTAAGATCTGCCAGGGGAGACCTGTGGTTCATTCCTTAATTCAGAACTCTTTATCCATAGGCTTGGAAGCAATGAAGCAGTCTAAGTGTCATCTTTCTACTTGTTCAGACATCATCTCAGTGAATTCCCAGCCCCTGAAAATGAAAAGTTTGGGTTGAGAGTGGCATTGTGCCCAAAGGCAACAAGCTTTTAAATCCAGATGTTTGGGTCATTAGCAAGTTTTGGGGCCCACAACAAAGATGTAGACCTGGAATCCAAGTGTGAGAATGGTAGTCATCAGCATCTTTTGAGTGCTTGGTTATGGAGGACCAGAAAGTCCTTTTCTGAAAGTGGTTGAGGGAACTTAATCATAGGAGAGCCTGTTATTAAGGCCAAAGTCAACATGGAAATTTCTGGCATAGTCAACCTAGGTCAATGTGCAATAGTTGGGCCACAAAGTCTTAATTGAACCCACAGGTTCAAAATTAAACAGGAAAAACAGACAAATGTTCTTCATTTGATATAAATGTTAAATCCTGGGGGAGGGAAATGTATTCCTATGTTCAAATGTTCAGGTATCTCAACCCTTACTTATACATATTTCCATGAGAAATAAACTCTGGTCTGGTCCTACCAGGCAATGTTCTTCTACTTTTCTGAATTAAGAATTTAAGTATCTAAATTCCTTTCCACATAAAAAAACACATTAAAAGAATCCCTTCACGTTAATCAGTTTAATTTAATTTCTGATGAAATGTCATTCTAAATTTTATTTTGCAAATATACAAATGGGACTTCATTAAACTAAAAAGCTTCTTCACAGCAATGGACACTTCAACAAAGTGAAGAGACAACCTACAGAATGGGAGAAAGTGTTTGCCAACTACACATCAGACAAGGTGCTAATCTCCAGAACATATAAGGAACTTAAACAACTCACCAGCAAAAAACCAAATAACCCAATTAAAAAATGGGCAAAGGACCTGAACAGATGTTTCTCAAAAGAAGACACACAAATGGCCGACAGGCACTTGAAAAAATGCTCAACATCACTACTCATCAGGGAAATGCAAATTAAAACCACAATGAGAGATCATCTCACTCCAGTTAGAATGACTATTACCAACAGGACAAAAAATAACAAAGGCTGGTGAGGATGCAGAGAAAAAGGAACCCTAGTACATTGGTGGGAATGTGAATCAGTATAGCCTTTGTAGAAAATAGTATGAAGTTTCCTCAGAGAACTAAAAGTAGATCTCCCCTATGACCCAGCTATCTCACTACTGGCTATATACCCAAAGGAAATGAAATCAATATATCAAAAAACACCTGCACTCCCATGTTGATCGCAATGCTCTTCACAATAGCCAAGAGATGGAATTAATCTAAATGTCCATCAACCGATGAATGGATAAAAAACCTGTGGTGTATAATACACAATGGAATACCACTCACATATTAAAATGATGTTATATGCAGCAACATGGATGTAACTGGAAACCATCATGCTAAGTGAAATAAGTCAGGCACACAAAGACAAATTGGGCAAGAAGAGTTGGAAGGATTATTATGGGGTAGTGGTGGCAGGGGCTTCCCACTGTGCCTGGACCTGCTGCTTTCTCTAGTTTATAGGTGTGCTATGAAACACTTCATCTTCTCTGTCTTTACAGTCAGATGTTTTTGTTTCATTTTGATTTCTTTGTGTTTTTTTCCTGAGGCTCCCTGATGTCTCCTGTTGTATCCTGTCACCCATAGATATCAGACTTGTTAATAATGGCTAAGTGTCTACTATGAATTGTAAGCAATAACACATTTAGAGAAGAGAAACTTCTGTATGTAACAAGGGACCCCATCTGGAATGTGGACATTGAATCTCAGTTCATCCCCAGCTGTGACTGAAGCTGTACTGAATATGCAGAGGAGGACTGTGAACTTGGGTGACACAAGGAGGAAACTTTAGGTTAGACTGGAACTGAAGCCCTAGCTATGTATTGTCCCAAATTCCTTAGTGAGTAGGAAGTTCTGAAGTAATATCCCACAAACCCATTATAAATTATATTTTCTTATCTGCATCTAAATAAGTTTTTAAGTAAAAAAATGTAATAAAATTTGGGCATCCTGCACTCCATAATACGCTTTACCATTTACAATTAACCCTTTAGTGTCTTCACAAAATTGAGATTATAAAAATCTATTTTTTTTTTTTTTAGCAAAAATCTGGTACTCAGACTGGGCAAAATCATGTCAGTGTTGCTTTAACGAGGCTTCTTTTGCCTGGTGTACTTCACCTGACACCAGAATAAGATGGAAATATAACTACTGTTGAAAATAGCATGGATGTATTAAAATTTACAGATGGCTTAATGTCTAACAATGAACATTAAGAGGTCATTAAGAGACATTAGGATGTTTTAAGAGAAGCGGCTAAACTTTGCAATTAACATCATTGAGAGAGAAAAATCTTTGGGGTCATTATCAGAGAAAAACTGTTTTTAACCTGCAGGACAATTCTTATTTAAAAAAAATATGGTAAGTGATTGGAGACTCTGTACTAGCGTATAATACTTCATTAGATCTGTCTTCAGATTCCTATTTTATTCTAGAATTCTGTAATCATTATATCTTTTTTGTTGTACATTAGTTATCAATGCTTTTATTAGTGGCCACAAACATAAGATCAAACAGAAAGTATTTTATTCTTCCCTGGGTAACTTACAGTTGAGATAAGTCTGATGAAAATATACAAAAGGGAAAGGCAGAGGTAAGGATTAAAAAGAGACATAGCTAATTAAAACCAATAAAAATATAGGCCTGATGAAATGGAGCCAAATTAGATGCCTTGAGTTTAAATACAATTTCAAGTACACGTTAGATTATGTGATGCTCTTGTACCGCTCCACCCACCTTCATGCCCAGCAACTCCAGGCTCCTTTCTCCCACTCTGGAATGACATTACAAGATACAGAGTATAACTTTGTCATTGTCTCATTGCTCTATTTTGTGACACTAGTAAAAGACCATCGCATTTCTGTCTTTTAAGTAGATCATTGGATAAATACTAAGAATCAACACAGGAGGCTTTGGGCACTGGATACTAGCTGTGTCATCTTGAATAAGACATGTGACTTCCATGGACCTCCACTTCCTCTTTAAGTGAAAAATTGTGCTGGGTAGACTCAATGTTCATCCAAACTCTGTGATTCATAGGGAAAAAAAGTGCACTTCTTTCTTTCCTAATAAAATTAATAGCATTCATTTTAGCCAGTGTTTACTAATGGATTAACATTACTGTAAGTCGACATAGAATCTAGCAATTTAGTTGAAATGCCAAACCATTTATAGGTTTTAATATTCTATAGTCTATTACACTGCCAAAATATTATAATGCAACAGTTATGCTTTTACTTTTTTCCGGGTCATAGGTGACTATATTTCTAGTTATAAAATTTCTATTTTAAAGGGGCACTTTTTTTTAACTTATTGGCCTTCTGTGCCTTTGAGTCATGTAACATATGATTACTCAACTGGCAAAAGGTATGGTTAGGAAGATTGCCATCACCAAAATAATCAAATACCAGTTGGAAAATTCATTATTGAAGATTCAGAAAATATAGTTAAAATTTTATTTTTTTTTATTTTTAATTTTTTTTAGTTTGAGATCAATGTAGATTCACACATAGATGTAAGAAATTATAAAGAGAGAGGCTGGGTGCCATTCACCTAGTTTTCTCTAATGGAAGTATCTTGCAAAACTACTGTACAATATCATAGCCAGGATACTGACATTCATACAGTCAATATACAGAATGTTTCCATCAGAACAAGGATCCTTCACACTGCCCTTTAATAGTCACACAGGCTTTCTTCCTGCTCCCACACCCTGCCACACCCTCCTTAATGCCTGGTGACCAGTAGACCATTCTCCATTTTTGTTACTTTGTCATTTCAAGAATGTTATATAAATGGAATTATATGATCTGTAATGTTTTGGAATTTTGGTTGTTTTTTTTTTCACTCAGCATGATTTTCTGGAGATTTATCCAGGTGGTTGCGTATAGAAATTCATTTCAAGAATGTTATATAAATGGAATTATATGATCTGTAATGTTTTGGAATTTTGGTTGGTTTTTTTTTTCACTCAGCATGATTTTCTGGAGATTTATCCAGGTGGTTGCGTATAGAAAGATTTTATTCCTTTTTATTTATGAGTAGTATTCCAAGGTATGAATGTACCAGTTTATTCACCAGTGAAGGCTACATGGGTTGTTTCCAGTTTGTGGCTATTATGAAGCTCCTATGAAAATTTGTGTACACGTTTCTGTGTGAGTGTAAGTTTTAATTTCTCTGGGATAAATGCCCAGAAGTGCAATTGTTGAGTTGTGTGGTGTTTGCAGACTTAGCTTTTTAGGAAACTGCCAAACTATTTTCCATAGTAGCCAGGCTATATTATATTACTACTAGCAATATATGAGTGATTGAGTTTCTTTGCATCCTCACCAGCATTTGGTGTAGTCAATATTTTTTATTTTAGCCATTCAGATAGGTGTGTAATGATATCACACTGTGGTATTAATTTGCATTTCCCTAGTGGTTAATTATGTTGACCATCTTTCCATATGCTTATTTGCCATCTGTTCATTCCCTGCAGTGAAATGACTTTTCATATCTCTTTCCTATTTTCTAATTGGATTTTTAAGTTTTTTACTATTGAGTTTTTAGAGTTCCTTATATGTTCTAGATACTAGTCATTTATCAGATATGTGATTTGAAAATAGTTTTTCTCAGGCTGTAGATTATCTTTTCATAATCTTAACAGGGTCTTTTTTTGCTCTGTAAAATTTAATTTTGATATAGTACAATTTATCAATTTTACTGATTTTGGGCCATACTTTTGCCATCAAGTCTAAAAGCTGTTGTCTAGCCCTAGATTCCCCCCAAAATTTTTTTCCTGAAAGTTTCATAGCTTTCTATTTTACATTTAAGTCTTTTCCAATCTGTCTGCCTTTTATATCCTTTTCTTGCCTTATTGCACAGGCACTATGTTGAATAAAAGTGACAAGAGCACTGTTCCTATTCTTAGGAGGAAAACATTCAGCTTTTCACAATTAAGTAAAATGTTAACTGTAGGTTTTTAGTACATACTCTTAATCAATTCTAGGAGGTTCCTTTCTGTTCCTGTTTTTATCATGAATGGGTATAGAATTTTATTAGATGGCTTTCCTGCATTGATTGGTATGATTATATGATTTTTCTTCTTTAGCATGTTAGTATAATTGATTACATTCATTGATTATCAACTATTGAACTAGTCTTGCATCCCTGGAATAAGTTCCACTTGGTCATGGAATAGATTTTATATATTGCTTAATTCTACATGCTAATATTTTGTTTGTATATTCATGAAGGACACTGGGCTGAAGCTTTTATTTTTTTCTAATATCTTTGTCTTGTTTTGGTATTACAGGGTGTCTCAGTATGTTCTAGCTGCTATAACAAAATGCCTTACACTGAATAATTTATAAACAACAAATTTATTTCTCACAGTTCTGGAGCCTGGACAGTTCAAGATCAAGGTACCAATGGTGTCTGGTGAGGGCCCACTTCCTCATAGCTAGTGCCTTCTAGCTGTGTCCTCACATGGTGGAAGGGGCAAACAAGCTCCTTCAGGCCTCTTTTATTAGGGTACCAATCCCACTCCAAATCACCTCCTAATATCATCACCATGGGGGTTCACATCGTATATATGAATTTTAGGGGGACACAAACCTTCAAATAATAACATAGGCTAATACTAACATCAAAAAATGAATTTGTTAGGGAGAAATTAGGTAAGAGATGCAAAGAATAATTGATGAACATGCTAATATTGATTTGATCATCACATATTGTACACAAATACCGATAGTGCTGTGGATTGATTGAATTGTGTCCCACAAAGTCCATCTATTAGAAATTTAATTGTCACTGTAACTATTGAGGGTGGGAGATCCTATTATGATAATCGAAAGGTGGGACCTTGAAAAGGTGATTAGATCGTAGGACCATGCTTTAATGAGTGGATTAACGATGGTGGTCAAAGGCATAGTTCTGAAGGCTTTAAAAGGAGAGTGCATGAGGAACTCTCTCTCTCTACCATTTTCTTCCTGTGAGACCCCTGCATTGCTGGAAAACCATCACCAGAGAAGACCTAGGACTTTCCAGTCTCTGAACTGTAAGCAATATATATACAATCTGTTTTAATTAAAAAATAAAGGAAGGTTCAACATTAAAAAAAAAACAAACCCACTGTGACAGTGTCAAGAGGGTAATTGAAAAGTGGGGTCTTGAAGAAATGATTTTTAAAAAAATGAATTGGGCTATTCATATTATTTCATTTCAGATACGGAAATTTCAGTCATGTGCAATATATGCTCTCTGGAGGGAAGCACAGGTGCTATGAGAACCGACAGAAAGGGCTGAACTGTGTATGGATGAGAAGGTCGACAGGGTAGGGAAGGCCTGCTGAAGGAGGTGATCTGACAGATGAGTGAGAATTAGGCTAATTCAGTGGGTAAGAGGTCAGGTGTTTGTCAGAGAAAACAGTGTGGAGGAGGAAGTGGTATATTTCATTGGGAGATCTGCATTTTTTACTGTCTCTAGCTGAATCTGTGCTTGGAGGGTTGGACAAAAGAGGATCCTGAAGAGAAGAGATGGAATGGTGAGAGGTGAGACTGAGATGCCAATAAAGGCTTAATCTTGAAACGTTTGATATAACATTCCAAGGAATTTGTACCACTAAGTACTATGGTGGGGAGTCATGGAAGAGTGTGAAGCCCAGAAGAAACAAAATGATAGCTGATTTCACTGTAAACAATGGAAATTCTGCCTGTGAGTGCTATCTATAACAAGATTTGTAAAGTAAAATATATTCAACCAAGACTAGATTTTCCTTAGATTATATTAAGTATTTAGATTATTGATTAATTGTTCTTAACATAAGTAACAAATCAATTTTTTAAAGAACCAAAACAATTTGGGTTGCCTACTTAAAAACTGAAGTCCAACTCTAATTCTTTTCCCACTGCCTAGGAAAATGTATCAGTTTTAGACAGGTAAACCACTGATGAACATTTTATTAAAACATCTAAGTACCTTTTTCCTTTTGGCTGTCAGTCATGGGTAATTTAGGTTTTTATAAGTTACTACTCAATTTGTCTGTTTAAAAAATATTTTAACAGATATTTAGTGAATTATTGTGAACATGGCTCAATGAGATTCTGTGAGACATATGTGATGTCTGACATGGTCTCATCTTCCAAGTATCTTACTTTATAATTAGAGCCATAAGACATACATGCAGAAAAAAATCCATCATAATACAGGATGATATGCGATAGATACTGAATAAGTGGAACCTATAAGGGTGATTCAAGTTTGGAGAAGACAAAACACTTTGGACGTGATGCAAGAGAAACTGGCTACTTTATCTTTTGTTCTAATAATACTGAGAACCTTTTCTAATCTTGGCATTAAGCCAGACAATATCCCTGTTTCTGTGAAGCTTACTTTTTTTGAGATAGAGAAAAAAAACAAATAAATTCAGATAGGAACAGTTTCATTAAGAACATGAAACAGGGCAAGGTAGACTGAGGGAAGTGGATACTGTTTGAAAAGGGAGGTTTCTCTGAGGAGGAGACATTTAAACTCAGACTGGATGTCAAGAGGGAGCTGACCATGATCTGT
>NW_007734251.1:58741-59904 GCF_000696425.1 Galeopterus variegatus | reverse complement strand
CTCTGAGGAGGAGACATTTAAACTCAGACTGGATGTCAAGAGGGAGCTGACCATGATCTGTGGAGAGAGAATTCCAAACAGAGGAACCAGCCAATCTAAGGAAGAAATCAGTGCGGTGAGTTCAAAGTTCAGAAAGAAGACCTGTATGGCTGGAGGGATTGCAATAAGCAAGGAGAGATGGTAGGAAATAAGATCATGTGTGTCTATGTCACAAAGGACCTTGAAGATCAAGGGGGAAAAGTTAGTATTTTGTTAGAAATCACATGGAAGGCCATTTCAGGATTTTAAGTGGGGGGGATGAAACAAAATGTTTATTTTAAAAAATCAGGCTGGTGAGGAGGGAAAAATATCAACTGTGTCAAGTGCTACTGGGAGGTCAAAGTAGTAAGCATTGGACTTGGCAATATGGGAATCATTGTGATCTTGACAAGAGCCTCTTTAGTGGAGTAGTGGCAAATGAAATCCCAATAGGAGTTGACTGAGGAGAAAATGTGAGGTGAGGAAGCAGAATCCACAAAACATTTTTGTGAAAGCATCAAGTGCCTTTAAAAACATTTTGCTAAAATAATATCGCCTCTTAAAAACTTCACACATTCCTAAAACAACATGTTTTAAAGCAATATGTTTTAAAGTTGGAAGGAACTTTACAGATGATCTAGCCCAACCCTTTTATTTTACAGATGCTGGAATGAAGTCTGGGGAATTTAACTAGTTGCAGAACCAGAGCCAGATGTCTAACTTAGCATTTCCCATTCTATTTACTACCCCACATTGCTGATATTTATTGAATACCATTTACTAGTTGCCAAACACTATGCCAAGAGCTTTACATATATTAACTAATTTAATTCTTATAATATCCTATGAAGACAGTTCTATTAAAATCTCTATTCACAGCTGAGAAAATTAAGGCACAGAATGTTGAAATAAGTTCCACAGAGCCCGAATTCAAAGCCCAGACACCCAGATTCAGGAGGCCGTACTCTTAATCACCAATTTTATTTGATTATTCTGTTTAGCTATAATCCTTAAAACTTAGTTTAAAATAATTTATTGTGCTAAAATGTCTGAGATCCCATCACATATGTGATACCATTTAACCCCAGTATATCCCTCCGTCACTTTTAATAGAAAATATTATTTATGCTTAAAGTTCTGCTTTA
>NW_007734251.1:55741-58235 GCF_000696425.1 Galeopterus variegatus | reverse complement strand
CCAGTATATCCCTCCGTCACTTTTAATAGAAAATATTATTTATGCTTAAAGTTCTGCTTTAATATTTTAAATTTTTATGCTTATGGTTGTCAAACTAAATACCATATTTGTATCTAACCATTGCTCATTGAAACAGCCTTGTATGAAATTGGTTGGTCATTGGGCACCGCTAAGAAACCCATTGTTAAAACATTACTCGTGTGTGCTTGCCTGTCTCTGAACTTCACCTCTGTCAGATTACTCTTTAAACTGCCTCTTTCTAATATTTTACTTATGGAAGGATTTGGGGGAACTTCAGAGCATCTACCACATGACTAGAGGCAATGGAGATTCAACATTTCTCCTCAGAATAAAAATGAATGATACGATTGAATTGTGTCTCCCAGGTTTTATGTATTAGAAGCTTGCTCTGCACAGTGACTTAAAAGGTGGAAAATCCTATTATGGTGGGGCCTTGAAGAGATGATTAGACCTAATGAATGGGTTAATAATGGTGGCCATGGTTTTGGTTCTAGGGGCTTTAAAAGGAGAGCACGAGAGTCTCTCTCTCTCTCTGCTCTGCCATTTTTGCAATGTGATACCCTGTGTCACTGACATCACCAAAGAAGGCCTTCACCAGATGTGTTCCCTGGGCTTTGGACTTCCCAGCCTCCAAAACTGTAAACAACAAGTTTTGTTTTCTTATAAATTACCCAGTTCCAGGTATTTTGTTATAAGCACCAGAAATGGACTAATACATGGAATCTTTTTTTTTTTTTACCTGTGAGATAAAAACAGTGAAATTTAATGCAACAATATTACTTCTCTCATGTCCTTTGCTTTTTTAAGATTCAACCTTCAAGATTCAACTGGATTTTCACTGGAATTCACCACAGTCTCCTCTGCAGATGTGGTCTCAAAATACCATTTCTGCATTTTTTTTTTTTTAGCCATGGAATAACTGTGCTGAGAAACCACAGAGTCAATCAGACTCAAAATGCCCCAATCCTTCCTGCTTTGGAGTTTTCCATCTTCAGATCAAAGCATTTCATGCCCGTCAGCAAATTTTTAATGCATTTGCTCCTCGTGTGTACAACTTCCATTTAAAGACTCTCCTTGGCTGACTTCTCCGATGAAGTTGTCTGCTTGCCAGGAGAGCAATACTAATGCAGAAATTACATAGGGGGCTTTTTCAGATAATGCCCAATTTCAGTTTTGCAGAAACCACTGTTGTTTGCACCAGGGGAAAATGAATTAGTTTTCAGTGGGTGCAACCTATAAAGATAGCAGATACAAACATAAATGACTTAAATGAGAACATCATTTAGGAAGAGAATTGAAGATGGAATGGAAACAATTACTGGAATCTATCAAAATAATGTCATGTCCTTAATACAGGATTTAAAAGTAGTTTTCTTTGTTGTTCCTTAAGCTTGCTTATATGCAATGGGGTTGAAAAACTCGTAAATAGCTTTTTTTCTTAGCATCTTTTTAAACTGAGTTGATTTGAATAGTCTCAACTGCCTTTTTTAATGAAAGGAGAAACAAAATATGTAACAATAGATTTGAAAAAACTCAAATTCCCAAGGGCAGTATCTTTTGGAAAAAGTTAATATTCATGAGTTATGGGAAAGTGATGAGAGCCAATCCGTCACTTCTCTGTGCTCCAAGTTTTCAATTCTTTGCCTGCAGGCAAACCAGGCCTTATAATAAAATCATTATTACTTTAAAAAGGAAGAGGGCAACAAACACATTACTGAGACTTTATAACCTCCAAAATAATAAACATAGGGTTGATATTTTTATTGATATACTTTACACTCATGCTAAGTCATCATGTAAAATTCTGTTTTTGAAAGCCACTTGGTGTTTCATCAAAACATTGTATTTCTATACTAAAAAAAGTAGTTAAATGGAATTTGGCTAAAATATCCTCACTTCTGTGTTTGTCCTAAATCAATCCATGTTCAGATTCAATATTAGGTTGCTAATGAGTGAACTGGCAAATTTATTTGTTTGATTTTTATCCTACACTACATAATATTTGTAACTATATAAAATGCAGAAATTTCCTGCTTTTCTCAGGAGTTCTTATTCAATGAGTGCTAGATTAGGCAGATCTAGAACAGTTTTTGTTCTTTTTATGTTTTCTTCCTTCTCTTAGGAGGAGAGTTGCAGCTTCAGAAACGGTAAGCAAATCTGGATATTGACATTTCACCTCCACTTTTTTTATTAGCATATTCATTATTACAAATCATGGTTTTTCTTTATGCCCTTTGCCTGACCTGTCCCTACATCCCATCTCTAGTATCCTTAGGTTTGTCTCTCCTTCTAAAAGTTCAGTGAATTGTTGTGGTCTTTTCTTTCTTTCTTTCTCAGCACCCAGTTATAAATGAGAACATGTGCTATTTCTCTTTCTGTGTCTGGCTTATTTCAGTTAACATAATCTTCTCTAGACTCATCCATGTTGCTGCAAATGGCAGAATTTCATTCTTTTTTATAGCTGAGTAGTATT
>NW_007734251.1:53058-55421 GCF_000696425.1 Galeopterus variegatus | reverse complement strand
GAGGAGAGTTGCAGCTTCAGAAACGGTAAGCAAATCTGGATATTGACATTTCACCTCCACTTTTTTTATTAGCATATTCATTATTACAAATCATGGTTTTTCTTTATGCCCTTTGCCTGACCTGTCCCTACATCCCATCTCTAGTATCCTTAGGTTTGTCTCTCCTTCTAAAAGTTCAGTGAATTGTTGTGGTCTTTTCTTTCTTTCTTTCTCAGTACCCAGTTATAAATGAGAACATGTGCTATTTCTCTTTCTGTGTCTGGCTTATTTCAGTTAACATAATCTTCTCTAGACTCATCCATGTTGCTGCAAATGGCAGAATTTCATTCTTTTTTATAGCTGAGTAGTATTCCACTGTGTATATAAACCACATTTTCTTTATCCAGTCATCCACCGATGGATACTTAGGTGGGTTCCATATTTTTGCTACTGTAAATTTATGAAGGAGGAAGGACTGAAGATTTGATTGTAAGGGAGGGCAGGGCTTGGTTTGGCAGTGAGGTGAGTCAGCACAGGGTGAAAAGAGAGAGGGTCCCTCTCAACTTTATATACAGTTCTTCCAGGCAAAGAAACATAGCCTTGGATTTGTTTTTCATCCTGTTTTGACATAGCAAGGGAAAAAAAATAGTGTACTCACAGGACCACTTTTACAACTTCATAGGGCTACATTTTTTGTTTCATGGACTTAAGTCTACAAAGGGCATGAAGCCCAAGTCTACATATAAAGTTTATAGTCATAAAGGGTTAATCTCAGCAACAGGTAAGAAGAGATGTAGTACGAAGAATGTCAGATTAGATAGACTCCAAACTAATTGCCGATTAGTCTAAAACGTGTATATATTTTCAGCAATTAGTGGAGAGATCAATAGAAAACATATATTTAATTAGCCATATGGTTTGTTTTACTGGGATTGGAGCTGCATGTGTCTCCCACTCTGCCAGGCTTTTAGGACTTCCAGTTTATATACACACACTTCATACATTTTGTTTTTTATATATACAAACCTACACTTTATGCATTTTGATTATTTAGAAAAGTGAGACTTTGGATAATATCCAAATCATATTTAGTTATGTTGCTAGAAAAGTAATAAAAACATTGCAGTGAGATTTTCATTATTTACAGAGCAGAAAGGATGGGAACTTTTTTGATTTCAAATGTACAAAGTGCATTGCTTCAATTCTTTTATATATTATAACATAATATAAAAGAATGTGTAATGAAATATGTTAGATGTCAAAAAATAATAGTTCTCATGATTTAACACTTTATCAGTGTTTTTCTCTTAAAACTATTACCCATTTACTTGTAAATGAGAGAATTTTATATTAACACATTTATTTTCTAGTCATAGCATAGTTCTAATAAGGTTAAACTATAGTTTTAGTTAACATATTGGTGAGATTCATTCAAGTTCACTCAGGAAAAACCAGACTACTTGGGAAATAGATTACATCCTTAGATCTGAACTCTAATCATATAAAATCCACATTAAAAAAATAGCTAACGCTTGTATATATTTTATTAAAGGTGAGTCTGCAGAATGCGAATTGTCTTTACATGAATAGTAACATCTAAATGGAGATTTCAGGAATAGTGGCAAGTTCAAGATCAGTAGTCAAGTTCCATAAAATTGCTTTTCAATTTAATCAAAATTCTAAGAAATCTGTGACATAATATATATCCTTTTCTTCTGTCAAATGCAAGTTACCTCATAGTTATGCCTCATAAAGATTGTTCTACTTATGAATATTAGTCCTGTCTACTTGAAAAGCTTCTTCAGAAATGTGAGAAGTTACAGTTCTTTATGAACCTATCCATCGGCCTTGTTGCTAATGAAATGCCAGCCAGGTATCCCTTCCCTCTACCAGGGTTCCACATAGGTCCCCAGCTGGCTCATTGTGGACAGGCTTTGTTTGGATTACAGAAAGCAGAAGATGCTCTATTGGTCTGATTGGCCAGGTGGGTCCTTTATATCAAATATTTTATCCTTGTTCTTGACATTTTTCTTTTTATAGAAAATTTGCTAATCACAGTATGTATACAGTTCTTATCTTTTCAGGAGGTTATTGTGAAATGACCTTTCTCAGGCAAGGAAACCTAAGTATCACAAACCACAGACTTTATGAGTCACTTTTGTGTATTTAAAATAATTGATACCTTCTCCAGCAAAGCAATAATGTTCAGTCATGCATGTTTTTCCAGGATGAAGGTGAAGTCTTATAATTCAAAGTAACGATGAGGCTCATATGAATCTGACCAAGGACTCACTGTTGACTGTAGGACCCTTTACACAAATTGCTCTGTCTTTGATTAGCCCAAGAAGTCATGATGCCTTTTTTTTTTTTCCTAGCTTCTTCAA